>NW_027071826.1:46899827-47061425 GCF_038088225.1 Cyrtonyx montezumae | reverse complement strand
AAAGAAAAGAAAAGAAAAGAAAAGAAAAGAAAAGAAAAGAAAAGAAAAGAAAAGAAAAGAAAAGAAAAGAAAAGAAAAGAAAAGAAAAGAAAAGAAAAGAAAAGAAAAAGAAAAGAAAAGAAAAGAAAAGAAAAGAAAAGAAAAGAAAAGAAAAGAAAAGAAAAGAAAAGAAAAGAAAAGAAAAGAAAAGAAAAGAAAGAAAAGAAGAAAAGTGATGCCCTGGAACAGCTAGAGGGTATCTATGACACTGGCAGCACTTCAACTACACAACCATTATGTGACGCAGTGTTGAATAATCCACTGTAAAAACTGCAACTCACCTTCTGCATCTTCTGGCCTTGTAAGATCAATGACACCAGGACCCAGTTTTCCATCTTCATTGGGTTTCCCTGTTAACTGTGGGCCTAAATTCTCAAATCGTGCTCTTTCCTGGAAGAGAACAGAAATAGTTTTAATGCTCTATATATGTTAGTTTTCTTTGTGTGCCTGTGCATGTATGTATGTAGTCACATGTGCCTTGTTTTTTTAAATACTAACAATGAATGCATTTAATTAGAAATTTAACTCAGAGACTATTTTTTACAGATCCTGAACGTTTGCATTTATGAAAATCAGTTTTAAATGTGAAACATATAAAGAAGCTTTGAAATTATTTTGATCTGCACTGCCATAATGCATAGATGATTGTACATGCAAATACAAAACACACTTGGCAGGAAACAGTGTCAATCGATGCTGCTCACTTTGCCTTACCACATATTTCTAACTTAAACTGAAGAAGACAGCCAACATTCGGGTGATATAAAAATGCAGAAATTGAAAGAATTTGTATTAAAAAGTAATGCTAATCTAATGGAAAAAAAAATAAAAAAGCACGACTTTTCTCCACTAAGAGAATCAGTTTAGTCATCATACCTCAAAAAGTCTACATTTTACATCAGTTTTTCAAAGACAATTATTTTAAAGAAGTAATAATAGATAACAGAAATGATAGTATTATTTTTTTCTGGGAACTTAAATTGAACCTCATTGGAAAAGGACCCTAAGGGGTTAAGAGAAGAAAGGGAGAGGGAAGTGGAAGGGGAAGGGAAAAAAGATAAGGAAAGTAAAGGAAATAGGAAAGAAGTGCAGAGTCCTAGGAAAAATAAAATACGAAAAGCTTTTGAAAGCTGGAGACCTCCACAGGAAAATTGAAACTGGAAACTGAAAGGTATTTTATGGGTTAACCCAGTTAATTCTTCCATCAATTACTGGACAAGGTCACTACAATTGACAGTGTAGAACTGCCCGACAGTAGTAGTCTCTGTAGTGCTGCGTATCAGTAGCAAAGCATTCAATGGTTATCATTAATTTAGTGTTCTCATTTGAAGGAACATAACATGTTTTCCCTCTTGCCTTGTTGTTACCTCTTCAGACTAAACTTGGCATTATGTTGTACTTGTGAATGAATGAAACCTTGTTGTTCATTACTATGAAACAATATTAAATGTCATGTCAGCTTGAATTTACAGACATGAAATACCAGCTTTCAGCTCTACGAGCAGTTTCTCCATGTTACACTTAATGCATTATGCACAAGTAGAGTGCTGATTGCTGTTCAGTCTATTGTTCAATGACCTAGTTCTGTGCTTGTGTATGCTAGACATAAAGGAAAAGATTATGAGTTTCTCTCCTGCAACACTGTTAGAAACTTACAAATGTTCTTGAGAAACCAAACACACTTGATGGCCTTGACTTTTCACTCATTCCACCTCCAAATACTTCTTTGCATTATCACTGTATTTTAATAATATGCTTCAGTAATACCTATCAGCCAAACAGTTCAGGAACTCCTTTGATTCCACATTTGTTTGATTCCTCTACTCCTAGATTATTATGGTTAAATTAAAATTTGCAGGGGAAGGAAAAAAAAAGCAAAAAAACCTGATGCTGGATTTGGTACTACATGTAGCTGAGGCATTTCAAGTACTAATTCGATTTCTAAAAGTTCCTTGGAATCTTCCAATCATGTAACAAAACACCTCTGCACTTGGTATTCACTTAACTCAGAAACTTATTTTCCTCTGTAAAATCTGTGGTTGATGAAGGAGCGTATGTATACAATGAAACTGATATAAAAAAAGGAGTTATAGATGAAATGTGACTGCAGAGGCTCTCTGTAATACTCGAGGCCTAATGTTGCACTGAATTATGCTATGCAATGTAACAAGACATCCCGAATCATCGCGACGGGATCTGTTTTACTGGTAGATAGAGTAAAAAATAAGTTTATCAAAGATTCTGCATTCCATTGCAAAAGGCTGATTTGCAGTTGAGATAAAAACAAAGATCAGTATTAAGAAAACAGCTTTTCACATATATATTGTCTCTTCCAAAATATTTGCACTAAAACCTTTTTCTTAAGGATGTCAAAGCAGCACCTGCAGTACTCTGGGAAGAACAGCCTTTAAACGTGTTTCAGAAGAAATACCTTTCTGCTATAAAAATCAACAGACCCTGCTACATATCAATATGCACATTTGAAATATCTTTCTAGTCATTCATTCTCTTTGATTTTACCAGAAAATATTCTGTTGGAAAAAAAAATGAAGAGGGAAAAGAAAAAGTTTCTGAAAGAATATCAATATTTTGACACAGAAGGAGAAAAAGGCGAATTAAATGATAAGGTTCAGAAACAGCAGAACAAAAGCACTTATATCTTAAAAATATCTGCGCTTGTCAAACAAAGATGTACTTATAGTTATTACATAACTTCTTTCTTCTAATTCATGAAAAACCATAAAAAAGCTAAGTACATCTCAATCTTTGAATACCTTTTAAAGACATTTATTTGATTACTCGTTTTAACTAAAAATAATCTTCATAATTGCAATTGTAGGGAAAAAAAAATCAGTATCTGCACTAAGGTTAGACAAATTCAGAAGCAATGTGAAAAACAGGACAACATTCCTCAATTCTGATGATGCCTTTACAATTCACTGATATACAACAAATTCATCTGAAATTTGAATTTGTCCTAAAGAGAATAATTTGAACTAATAATCGTTTTGAAATCTACCTGTTTCCTAGCATGATCAAAAATAGAGAGGAAGAACAAATCTGCACATAGTATTCCTTTATGAACCAAAAAAGACAAACCTTTATTTAAACTAAGTACCTACAGTTACCAGCACATGCATTAAAGTAGCACACATCACTTCTGGATATATCGTTACTCCCCCCTACCACCTGCATTGATAAAAAATTTTGGTGAGTTTGCAGTAAAATGCACCACTACGGACAGTGCAGGTGTTTTATTTCCTGTGAAGAAGCATTCTGGATTTCTCTCTATTTTACTTTTTTTCTAGTACTGGCTCTGGAGCTTATACTGCACAGTCACATTAAGTTTTCCCAAACCAAAGGGTTTAGTTCATGGCACTGACAACCGTCTCAATCTCTTTCAAGCACAATTCAAATCCTTTGTGCTTCTGTTTATTTTGAACACAGTGTGAAAATCATCATGTCTCTAAGATAAGAAAAAGACAAGAGACTTCCTAAGATCCAAATCTTAATTTTCCTTTCTGTGATATTATTAGGCACTTATTTATGCATTGCCGGTCACAAACATGTAGGAAACGTAAAAGTTATTGAAAAAATTGAAGTCTGCTCAACTGTCTTGCAGGACTGTTGGTTCTCTAAGTGCTTTGAAATTATGATGTATGAGGTAGATGTTGCATATTAAATAAAGATATTTAAATTATAAAGCCCCCGTTAGTGAGAGCTGATGAATGTTAAATGTTATGAGCCACAAGGCTGTGGCATCCATCATATTCACATATTATCACAGTCAGTGATGGAGCAGCCCCAGTGATGACAGATAGACTGCTAGATAGTTATCCCTTATTTCCAGAGTCGCTGAGCAAGCCTATCAACCCCTTTGGCATTATTTTTAGCTTTGCATTAAATTAGCAATTTTCCATCACGTTCTGGCAGAAAGTATCAATTCCTTCTTCACAAGTGGAAGGTAGAAGAATGATTTACTAAAGCAAGGAGAAGAGGAAAAAGAAGCAGTTGCCCATTCCTCTGAAAAGGCTGTGAACTTCAAATGACTAGAAACAAATATAAAATTGTGATCTCATGAAAGAACAGCAATGAAACAGTAAGCACACAATAATGGCTTTTCTCTGCACTTAGATAAAAGCTGAATTTTTGATGTGCACAGTATATTTTCATAAAATTTTATATACTATGTTTTATACACTTATTGGCTATTCCATAATAATGTGTGTGCTAACAGTAAAATTGCTCTTAAATTTATGTGTGTTATTTATACGTTCCCACGTAACAATGCTTTTTGTTGTAAAAAATATTCTGTTTATTAATGTAACTTTACAACCACTGCATCCAAGATCCGTGGTAAATTAACGACATTTTTATTATTTTATAGTGTCATTAAATTTTTACTGATCACTCCATCAAACTGAAGCAATAAAGGCCATAATGCAAACTGGGACACTTAGATCAGGGGAGCAGGAAGGCATTCCATATAGTCTGAAGTAAACGGCTTGCTGTAAATGATATTTATACCATCTTTAAGGATGTGAGAATACTTGGACAAGTTTGGCAAAACTGCTTCTGTAGTACCATGGATTGTGTACTTAAATAACAGTTTACTTGCCAGGAAGACAAGTTTTTTCAAACCATATGCGAGAAGATGACTGATTGCATCCATCTCTTGAAAAATAATATATGAAATGTAATAATACACTGGGCACCCCTCCCTTCTGGATTACCAAGACTGATCCGACTATACCCATGCCTCAAATTATTTCAGCATGCTTGCTTTTTCCACATCTGAAATGTGTGCTCAGACTGAAATGGAAAATGGCATGCACGCTGATCGTTGTGTGAAAGATTTAAAAAATACATCTTTTTTGCAAACAAATACTTTTTATTTAAGTAGACATGTTTGGACAATGATGTAATACCCTTTATTTCAATAGTCTAGCATGGAAGCAGTTGCCAACATTAATTTAAAGAGCCAGTTTCTCTAAAATGAATTAATATGTGTTGTTCACTGAAGCCACAGAGTGTCTGACTGAAGGGATATTATTTCTTCTGAGGACAGTAGTTTAGTTAGAATGACTACAAATAATTATCACATGTTGTCTTTATGTATAAGATATATTTCTATTGAGTTATTCCACACTAAATATTCTAACAGCTTATTTGCTAACTGTTATCTATTCTCTTCCCAATACCATGGACGGCAAACAACTTATTATATTCAAAACATAATGACATCGTCAGCAAAACACGGAGAAATTTATTGTTGGCTTGAGTAATGAGGAAGCACAAGACCTTTTTTTTTTTGAATATCCTGGAAAGTCAATATACAAACATCCCAGGCTTTTTGCTTATTCTTACTACTTATTAACAGCTGGGACTGAAAAGTTAAATTGCCCTCCACTTTGAATCTTTTGCAACATCTTGGCACGGCAGGGATAATTACAAATTGACTTTCAGCCTTATCTCTGGGTATTTTAGTTATTATGGGTGGGAAGTTTAAACATTAACCTTATTACAACAGTGTCAATCATCCTACTAGTGTGCAGGCATGCAACTGCTGGAATTCCTTCGATGGCAGAGAAGATAAACACAATAGTTGCATTATCGTTACAAGTAAAAGAATGGCAACTCTATAGAAAGGCCTGTGGATTCTAAGAATTTTGTGGTGAATAGTTATAGCTCAATGGATTTTCACCCCAAATCACTGCTGTTTTCAGTTTTTGAAGTCCCTTAATACAATGTTCATAAACTGTTCCAATACTGCCTTTGTACACTGAACACACAGCATAGACTATCACACCTGCTGCAGACTAAAGGTTTTTCTTATATTACAGTGCCTCAAAACAAACATCCTGCTTGAAAAGGTGGGGTCATTAAAAAAAAAAAGTCATTAGGTCCCTTTGTTAAATATAGTCTTCCATGTTAAAGCATGACTGAAAAGTAACAGATTAAAAGCAGACAAAAGGAAATGTATGATTTATTTATTTATTTATTTTTGCCTGAGTGGCAAGCTTCAGCTGGCTTCCACATGACAGCATCACATACACAAACCCATCACAAGAAAACATTCCAAAGTTCCTGGGTAACACAATATCATAGTGATGGTCATGATATGGGCCTTTCTTCTTGAAGACACATTCAGTAGCCAAAATTGAGAATTGAAAAATAATCAGACTTTAAGGTATCAATGAAAATGTTTGAAACTGAAGTGCTAAAGGCCAAAAATTCATCAGATAAATATAAACCCAAACTGTCCACTTTTAAAAAGTCTCTTTAATTATTTTGGAAATCTGATTTTAAGGAACAGAATGCCAAGAGCCTCTGGATTATGCAAGCAGTAGGCATCCTGAGCTCTGAAAACGAATACGGATTTAGGCGATTCCCCTGACTACTGAAAACATATACCAGCAAGCCAACAGACTTCAGTGCACTGAAGTTTCCCTTTAAAAATAGGAGTGTATGAACTTAAAACTATTTTTCAAAAGCAAAGAAAAAACAGAGATAGCAAACATTTCCACCCAAGTAGGATATTATGCCCTCCTACTCGTGAGGTTTTGACATATCCTTAACTATTGCTGCACTTGCAGGCACTCCTTAGCTATTGATCTGCCCTGGTTAGATTACTTTCAACAGGATTACTGCACTTACTGAGCCCCCTTAACCAAACGCTTTAAATCTTTGTTCATATGGTTTTAATATGGTTTTAACCAATTGCAAGGTTATTTATAAGTTTGCAGCTCCCAGTAGTTAGAGTTATGAAGCGTTCAGACTTAAGCATATCCAGTTGTGTGGTAACCCAACTACTGCTTTCATGCGGTTTCCAACTTTTTATTCATGCACAAAGGCATGATGCATGGTTGTATCTGAGAACTCTTTGATTAACTCTTTGTTTCAGCAGCAAATTCATGTGGTAGTCTACAGTAAAATTACACATCAACCAAAATGTAAAGATTTTTTTTTTAATTACAGAAACTGTGGAGTACTACCTTATACTGATGAGAAGTGATTAGACTGAGAAAAACAAAGGGACAATCAATTAAATTAACAGCTAGTAAATGAAAAACAAACAAAAAGAGTTACTACTCAACACTACAGAATTCACAAGAGGTCAGAAAGAGTCCAAAGCCTGGGCTGCCACTTGTTTTTAAAAGACCTGGATAATTTTATGACTGTTAATAACATTTATAGTTACACATGCTAAGATAATCAAATCTCATGTTCCAGAGTGTAAGCTGTGCAATTGTCAGAGTTAAAGAGAAATTCCCTCTTTCACTCTGCTGTTCCCTTCTGCCCTCACCAGCATCTACAGATTATTAACTGGGAGCCTTCTAGCTAAAGCAGTTAATTTTCTTTTATAACATCAGGTAATGCCCACTATGTTTAAGGGAGGAGTGATGAATAGTTTAAGACTAAATCTATGTACCTTCTTGCAACTACAAAGAATCTGAGTGGAATCGTTTAAAAAATATATATATTCTTTTAACCAAGCAGATACACGTGCATTTCTGAGAGACAGTCAGATGACAATAATCACAAATGGCAACTGACACATACTTCTACCAGAAAACAGCACAAGGTGACTAATGCAAGCAATTCAGTAGCTACTCCTGGACCTTCAGAATGGCCATTCTTATTTCTAACGCCTCAATTACAAGAATAAACACATAAACACATGGCAAGGCATTTTCTTCTCCTTAGCAGAATAAATCAAACATAGGAACAATAAACATTTTGCTGTATTTCAGTTGAGTTTAGCAGACAGTTTAACCTTGTCAGTTATATGCTCACTTTGTCGAATGAAGACACTGAAATGCCTTCAATGTGTACATGAAGTACTTTTCCAAAGTACTTAGTGCCATGATTGTGTAAGCGTATCTGTGCATATTTTCCCAAATGTTTCTGCTTGTCATAAAGTTTCCTTAAAAGTATTACCATGCATTACAATTGGGACAGAATTTAGAAGACTAGAGGTTTGGTTCCTGTCCTCAAAACTGTGAATTTCCTTTTCTGTTAATCATCTAGTAATAGATTCCAGGCTGAAAAGACAGTTTTAGCAAGAAGCCACAGCAGTATAACAACCAGCAAAACTATCCTAAGATCAGCACAACGAGTGTTTTTTTTTTTTCCTTTCTTTTTGTAACGGGGAAAGAAAAAAAAAGAAGTCACAAATTTCATTTTCATTGTGGTGTTCTGCAAACCTCAACATCACAAAGGAAACTCAGCTGCCTTCCAGAAAAATCTGGGAAAAGAGAGATCTTAAAAAATCCAGTACACTGACACATACACACACCACTGGTCAGGCTTCTCAGGAAACAGCATGATGTTCTTATATAAACAATATAGAAGTGTATGAAAACAGACATATATATGTTTGATTTTAAACCTCTAAAAGCTAAAAGCATGGCAGCTGTCATCATAGATAGTTTCATTTCATCATTTTAATTATGCAAGGTGCATGCCAGATTTTGTGACACAATGAAACAGTACTGAAAAAAAAAAAGGATAAAATTGTGTAATAACCACCTATCAAGCAGCAATAAATGCATTTTTCCTATTGTGTGAGTAGTGGTTATGATGATTTAAAAACAAATACTTGGAATATTCTATTTTCAAGTATTTCTAAAGTAAGGAACTAAATTTCTGGGGAAAATCTGAACCTAAGTTTTGTGCACTTATTACAGAAATATCTGCACAACAACAGCGTTGAACACTGCAGGTACAGATGCCAGCATTTCCATCAGATGCTCTGAATGCATTGCTGGGGGAACTGAACCCTTTGTTTATACTGAGTGCAATCCCCTAGACAGGGCTGTTCCATTCCATTTTCAGAAGACACCTGAAGTAGCTTAAATTGGTGATGCACAAGACACTTGGGCTTAAATGTTCATATTCATATTTAGAATTAGAAATGCAATCAAGGCAGTTAAAATCCCACTGAATGCTACTGTGTTCAAATATATGCCTTGGCTTATGCTATATGTAAATATATAATTGCATATCATGCATATATAGATTAAGAAGGCTTTTTCTCTATCAGTATGCTTTTTCCCTCCATTTTGTAGCATTTTAGGCATATTTTTTCAAGGAGGCTTTTTATGACTGCTGCTTATATATTACTGTATGTATACTCAGTCATTTTTCGTTATGTTCAGAGAGAAAATAAACATATCACTAAAGAATAAATAAAGACGGGTGACAATGGAACAATGATAATAACATCATTATGCAGTGTTTTGCCTCTTGTACCCCATCAATGCCATGTTTTTCTCTATTTCAGCCTCAGGAAAATGTGGCAGTTACTGTTTATGTCAGGAAGGCAAGATTACTGTTTGCAAGATTACAATATCAAGTGTGATGTGTATAATGACTGTGATGATACAGACATATACCTCATCTCCTGTCTTTAATCTTCATTCAAGAGAAAAACAAAAAAAAACAAAAAAAAACAGCAAGTTGCAATTCCTGCAGGCTCACACAGTCCTTAAGTTTGTAAGAAACTAAGCACTTGTAGTTCATTCCAGCACAAGCCATGCATACATGGATCACCAGTACTGAACTCCAGGAAAATACTTATGTGCAAGTGTATAGTTCTTGTATGGTTACACTGAATCTGATGATAAAAATTGAACTTCTTCCCAGGCTAAGATACTTCCCATACTTTCTCTTCTTTTTCTCTTTGAGCAAGGTAGGCTGAAAGCCTGTGGGTGTGGAGGGGAATTATTCTTGTTTAGATGTAAAACAATAGAAAATCAAGTCCCACAAGAAGACAGTATCTTACATCCACAATGGCCTAGCTGAAGGCAAAGGAACAACTCTCTGTCACTGAAATTGCCTTATTCATTTACTTATCTTTCTAATGCAACCAGAGCTACGTTGTCCAAAAATTACATTTTTAAGATTTGTACTCTAGTAAAAAGCAACACAAACTCAATTCATGAACGTTATAAATTTATCACAAAAGAAAAGAAAGCAACTAATAAAATAGGACAAAGGTTCCAATTTTTTTATATCCAACAGGCAAATACATGCAAATATTTACTTCCTGGAAATTTGTCAAGATTTACATTGGACGGAAGAAGCAACTCTTCCACAGAGGAAGAAAAAATCAAAATAATGTAAGGGAGAAGGTACTTTATAAGAGTAACTGAAGGCTATGCATATTTTTTCATGCAGAATCCAGGATGCCTTACACCTGAAACCATCTTAAATGCAAAATGACTACCTACAGGCTGAAAAAATTATGTGGTTTTACTACTGCAATATACAAGGACAAAACTGCTAGTTATCTATAGCTAATGCTACTGGCAAAAATCCATTCTCTAGCTTTTCATTTAAAGTAGAATGATTTTATAAACATTGTTTTGCTTTCATCATAAAAAGCTTGTTTTAAATTTCCCACATAAGATATCTATTAAAGTACTCTTCAGATCAATGCAACAATGACAATTTAGAAAATGCTGTTTTATCGTAACAATGAGTCTTGGATGGGAGTTTCAGAAACTGCAGTTTCACCTACTGAGCATGTAAGGCACTTATATCCCACCTATGACCTATTTTTGAGCTATTTTTTTAGTATCAGCATAGACTGAGTCCTGCATACATCTCTCAGCATTTAAAATAATGTTTTTCTTTCTTTTTCCTTGACCTCGTTAATCCATACTAGACGACATACGTGAAAATGCTCATATAATTAACTGAAGGAACATTCCAACACCTCATTCCAGTGGAAGATTTTTGCTACTCTGTAGACAAATACAATCAGTGTCATTGAGTAAGAGGGAATTTCCTGTTTCATACCTCCATTACTACTTTGTGTATTTGTATACTTCACAGTTATGTTCATATTTTCTACTTTTTTTTTTTTTTTTTTGTTACAGGAAAGAGAATAATAACATCCTGGAAAAGCAATCAATATTTTGGAGCCTTTTACTACTATATATGTAAAGAATCATAATACCTGCCACTGCGCAGCAGTAGAATCCACAACAGTTTAGAAAAAAAGTTGGCAACAGTATCTCCAGGCACTGAGAGGGGAAATTATTATCTTCTGGTTACCCAGAAAGTCAATGATTAAACTGTGAACTGAACCCAGGACTACTGAACATTAGGCCAGTCCACTGGCTGTTATGCCACAGTGCCTCCACCGTAAATCTATTTGATGGATTTTTCAGTCATGGAACATTAAAGGCTCTGCTCTTGTCTAATGAATATGTTTAAAGAAAACAGTACAAACAAAAGCAAATGTAACACTTGAATTATCTGAGAAGCATTGCTTTGATGTCACACTTGGATAAAGGATTTCCTACTGCAGACCTACACACACTCATACATTCTGAAAAATATTTTAGCCAACACCACTAGCTGGCATACTGGCATCTATTTATGTCTGAGAAGGGAACATAATCAGTTTTAGTTGGTTAAGTATGTGCCGAGCCAAATTTTATATTATGACCAAAAGCTTGGCAGTGCAGTAGCAGTGGCAATAGCAGAAAATTGCTTACAGTGTTATCTGCCAGATTACTTGAACGATTTACATTGGGTTTTCAAAAGAGTTTGGAGTATTAAAAACTTAAGATTTGGAAAAGCCTTGAACTGTGGATTTTTGTTCCTAATTGCAACGTGATGCACAGGAGAGGGTTATAAGTATGAACTTACTAAATGAAGCTTTTCTTTTTTATAATACAAACCACCCATTTAGGAGCAGTTCAGTTTCAACTCTATTATTTTTTTCTTTAAATTGAAGATTTGGAGAGCCAATTGATTTAGATTAAATGCTCAACCTTTCACATTCACTTGTTTAAGATTCATGTTGACATTGTACTAAATACAGCGATAGAGTTTGTATTCCAGATAAATTGATCTGACTACAAGCCTCACTCTTTAGTAAGATTCTTACTCCAAGATAAATCAATATTTAATATCTCCTGCAACAGCCCTAGTAGATTATTTTAAACCTTTTCTCCATCCCATTAAGTTACCTTTAAAAATTCTTTATACAAGCTTTCACAGATGACTTCTGAAAAACTGGTTTATGAAAAGCAGTTTGAAATTCATTAATTCAGATGGAAAGGGTTTTTTAATCTTCCTGCATTGTGCTGATCACTAAATCCATCTCTGTTTAGCTAATTCTCTTGCTCAGCTAATTTGAAAAATAAACAAATACTTCCTGTAAATCTGCAAGACAGATTTTAAACATAAAGAAAAGTATCCTTACACGGCTAACTGTATGGGAGAAAGTATCTTTAGAGCATGGACTTCTGCAAAAACAGAATGACCAGGGATCTCTGTAACTCCCTGAGAGGACGGGTACTCTGCAACATCAGGTACTAGCCTCCACTCACCTCCAATCCAGCTGCCACATCAACTAAGAGAAGCAGTGATAAGCAGCTAATACAAGCTTGGCTCAGGCATCAGTCACATTCCAGATTCCATTTTGAACCTTAAAATCTACCATCGTCTCCCTCGCCTCTTCCCACCTTCCAGTCTTGTGGAGCAGCAAAGGAGGAGGAAAAACATCTCTTCCCGCTCCCTCAAACCTCTCCTATGGCTAAGAGCCCCAGTGGGATAGAAGTCTTTGATATCAGAAGAATGCAAACAGCAATACTCGGGTTTGCCTCTTCGTAGGGTTTAGAAACAGAGACATAAGAGGAATTGCAAATCATTATATATTGGGAGAACTGAAAGGGATTATGCCAAAAGGAAGGAAAGAGCTATATACTCTGGAGCTATCTGGGTGCATATCCACCACTCAAACTACAGGATCTTCATATTTCTACCTGTGCTCTCCCTTATTCTTATTTCTTACACTGCATTCAAAGCACAGTTTCAGAGACACTGTCTGCAGCAGTGAAGCTGTCCCATTCATCACCTTCCAACCTACTGGTTTCTTACACACACCGTCCATAATTCTTTAATTCTTCTGATTCAGCTCTTTGTGGGGTCATACTAAAAAACTCAAACAGTGAAAGGTTTCAGCTTGAAAAAAAGGTGAGGGGTGACTTTTTGGTTTTGGAGCCGTGTTTTGTTGCTTTCAAAGCAGAGTTATTACACAATAATTTCTAAATTATTGTGTCCTTGAAGAGCCAGTTAGCTGCAGCACAGTGCAAGGTTGGAGAACCAGTGCTGAGAACCTCCTTGCTCTGGAGTGGCAGCATGTGGAACCTGGTTGCTCTTGCCTTGCAAATTCTATTTAAGATCTTTGTCTCAGAACTATTACATGCTTTTGTTTGCTTAAAAGCAGAGCCTAAAGGGGTTTGATCCTAAATTAATTCTTTCATTACTGACAAAATATAAATATTAGAGGAGAGAAAAACACGACCGATTATCTTATAAAGCGGCTTTTCATTTTATCTCTATTCTTTGCCTACCTCTAAGCAATCAGAAACATGATAAAATGTGTATTCTGCTTATGAGAATGGCATTGTGTTCAGCTTAGTCCTGAACCCATGTAAAAGGCAGATTTTGTGACAAGAATAGTTATATACAGAACACACCCATTCTACAGAAAAATGTGTGAAACAATCGTCACTTTTCACCACATAAGATGCTAGTGGGAATTCTACTGTGGAAATTGCGTGCTATTCTATTAAGACGTGACACACAACAGCAATATGAAGATGTTATCTTGTTAAGATTTTACAAGAGTTCCAGCCAAAGCACACTGAGGGTAAGCAGTAGGAAAGAAGAGCAGCATCAGGGAGATGGGGAAAGGAGACCCAAGCTGGCAGATCACTGCAAACACTGCAAGAAAATTTTCATCTGTCTCATGATAACAGAACAACAGAGATTTCCACTGCCTGAACTATAGTCTGCATCATATCAGGAGTGCTCCAGATCCTAATACCAGAGGACTGGGATTTCAAAACATTTGAAGGATGAATAAGTAATGTAGGTCCCGGTTCAGAGAGGCACCCACGTTGAAATCCACCCTCAATATAGCAAACGCTTTACATTAAGAGAGCTTAGGTAGGGGTCAGGAACAGGAGATCACTTGTTTTTTCTCCTTTTTACTGAAGTTGGTAATACTGTCCTTACACATTTCCAAATAGCTACAGTAACACAGCAAAAAATGAAATAAATGGAAACCAGTTGACAAACTGAAGTAGTACACTTCCTCTTCTTCTCTGATAATTCACGTATATACTACAAATTTCTCATACTGCAGCTCATTACTGTTGCCTATCCACGCTGGTGAGTACACACTGAGAAACTACAGATGGCTTTTGCACTGAATGGTACAGAAACCCTTTGTACCAGAATATGCTGTTTAGTGCAAAGGACTCATAGGTGTCCTTGTTTATACAGTGTCAGTCTGCAACTGTGAATATTAACTCATTAGCCTCTTCTCAAAGAAAGAGGGTAGCATGTGGGAATGAGGGTGGGAGAAAAGTCTTCAGAACGACACATTACTTGTATTTTCTAAAAGAAAACAAAATACTGACACTTCATCAGTAAGGTGCTTAGCAGCTATGATGTGGCATGATCCATAGTATGATTCTGAAGAATTAAACACAAGTTAAGCAAAAAAGGGCACAAAGCTAATACCCTGACAAAGAACAATTCCTTGGAAGGAGAGTGCAGCCAGACAACCTAATCTTATTTATGAGTACTGAAAGAGATGGACTGGTACCAGGTGAGGAACAGAATTCTGGCGAGAAGCTGGCAATTCAATATGCTCTGGCAACCTGCTGAAGCTTTAACTGAACAAAGTTTTACAGTACATGATGTGTCAATGACTCACTTTGTGTACAGTTCTAATGCACATCCTCACAGTGATAGCTTCAATTTATACTGGCATCTGAAATATAGCAAAGACTGTTTCCGGGCTTTAGAAAGGGAGGAAGCATGTAAAAATAGGATGCACTATGCAAAAATGCACATGTATATAAAATAAAGTTCATCTGAATAGCAATCATATAATGAAACTTCACAATTTAACTCAGGGATGCGAAGAAAATAGCAATGAGAATGCATCTATTGCCTGCTATTCCAAGAAGCTTTTTGGAAAAAAGTAACAGTGAAAACATGCAAATCTACCTGATCAACACAGGTCTGACATTAAACCACATGGGTCCACTTCTTTTACTAGCTGTTTAATAAACTGCTCTGGAATAGGTAGAGATGTTTCCAAAAGCTTGTCTCAGTGTTCTCCCTCAGTTAATGAATGTCAGCAAGTTGAAGAGAACAGAAATTTGATATGTTTTTCCATCCTTTCTCATTGAAGCATTTGCAACGTGTTAGAGGCCACAGGCATAAAACTGAAATACTGAGAAATTAATGTTGTCTGTAGATTTTCAGGAAGTAATCTGGGCAATTTCAGCTTGTGGCATACTTCAGGTTTTAAGTAGTGTTATAACAGCTTACTATGACTTGAACATGATTTTAGTATGAGTAATCTGATGTTTAATATCATTTATTACCCTGTTACACATTTCCAATTGAGATAGACCTGTTTATGGAGTTAGTATTAAGTGACTACAAATGGACAAGCTACATGAAGTGAACAGTTTAACTCAACAAATATAGTTCTTGTCTTTTCCAAGTACTCCTGGAGGATCAGCAAATTCTATACATGTATAAGTAACTCATAAGAGTTCAAACAATCTAACTTGATAGTTACGTATGAACTATGCACTTAGGCACTCAATAGTAAGCTGCTTGTGATTTATGCTCTAGTTGGTCGCCTATTACAAATTACATAGTTTTTGATGCCTGCCTCAATGGTAAGTAGTGCAACATTGCCTTAAACTACCTGCAAAAAAACTACTGGGAATTCCCTCAGCTAGAAGGCCTTTCAGTTTGTAGAAAGCCTTTACTTGTATCTATCAATTCCTGCATCCATTACCTTCACCTTCATAGAAAAAAAGGTGAACCTGCCTCTGGCATACCATTGGTAGAAAAAAAATTGGCAGTGGAAAGGCACAAAGCAGCAAGCTCTGCAGGATCCCTAGATTTAACCGCCACAAAGTTCACAGAGCTGCTGTAAAGATCTTTAAATAGCATCAGCAATGTATCAGGGAAAAGAAATTTCCCCTGATACTGTGATTTTCATCTGGTCAACACAGAGTTTGGAGTGGGCGCTCAATCATAAGCAACTGTTGTGTTTTTTTTTTTAATAAACAGGGGCTGATCCATTTGGGCACAAACATAAACACCTGCAACTGTGCAAAAATGTCTGTGCTCATATGTAAACACAGAAATTAAAATCTGTTTGCAAGAATATTTGTGAAAACAAAATGAAGAAATAAATATGGCCAAATTCCACTAATTAGATCTTAAATAATCACTGCAAATACTGTTTTGGCATTACTTGCTCAACTCTTTTCATGAGATGATGAAAATTTTACCTGCTAGCATGCTTATTCTTTTTTTAGAAGAGAAAGAGTTAAGGCAGTACAAAGTAGCATATAATCCCACAAACAGGCAGCTGAGTAAATATCCTACAACAACAGTGAATGTATTCTATTTATCATATCTATTGATGTATCCTAGTGACACCTGAGAAATAGGAGGCATCTTCAATTTTAGAAAGTAATGAACATCAGACAAAGAAATCCTAATTTATCTTTACTTAATCTACTGCAGTTAACAGAACTATATTGGCAATGTATCCAGTGCTATACATTTACTTGGAGCCATACATACAGAGAACTTGGAAATAAATGGCAGTAACTCTGTTGATGCCTGTGCTCATAACTAAGCGTGAAATATTATGCAAATGCAATATGTATTCTGTACTTCTCAGGACATTTGAAGAAGTGGTATGATAGGATTGTGCAGCTACCACACTGATCCACAGCTTAAATCAGTGAATATATTCCTGTCCCAGAGAATTTATGCTTGAACAGTAATCTTCAAACTTTATTGTTTGTGGAGAAGTCTAACAAAAACGTAGAAGACATTTCAGCCCATATCTGCGAAGTCTCCTGAGTAGCTTAAAACTGTACATAAGAAGATACAATCATCACGCTATTATAGTCATGATATTCTTCATGACATAACATCATCCTCCTGGAAAAATTCTCCCTGTTGGTTTCAGCACATATGTCAGCATTCACCTCTGGGACCCATTTTCATCAAATTCTGCTCTTTTGGGATTTTTACTGCTTCAGGATTTAAGGGAGAAAACCAAAGCAGGACAAAACTTTTAATCCTTTCCACAGGAAATACCCCATGCAAAGGAGAAAGCAACTTATTTGGTATTTTTTCTTGTGATAGAAAATAGAAGAAATGGGCCAACTGCTCCTTTTATTATTATCATCATAATTATTGAGTTCTAAAACATTCAGCTAGGCAACTCTCCAAGTAGCTGTAACAACAGAATTAAAACACCACAGTTGTGTTCAGCCACCATACAAGCTTACTGTTAAGTGCAGTTAGTGGCAAAACTAGCAACTCATACCAGAAGAGAGAGTTTCTTTCCTGGAAATAGTATTTTCCTGCTAAGTGCTTTTGTGATTCAACTGGAAGCAATGAGAAACTTGAAAAGTTCAGCTAATATTGAAACTTTATTCAGTATACCATGTGTGTGCCTGTGTGTATAGTCAATCACATTTCATGCTAGTCCTTCAGGTGCATTTTCTTTTAATTTCTTAAACCTGTACATCACTAAAGGTCGAACTTTATATTTTTTAATTTATGGTCCAATAAAGTTTCAGTGATTTATACTTTGTAAAGTTGCATTTACTCAATTAACTGATCAACAGACAAATAATGTAGATTTTATTTCAATCAGATATGACATAATTTAGGGAACTAAGCATTTAATGGCACATGTGATGCACCAAAGCGCAAATGCACAAAGTGCCTACTCAAGATAATTTTGGAAAATAAGTTGAGCAAGAGGCTTAAAAAGATGGGTCTGTATAGCAAATGCTTCAATTGGTGCAAAACCAGGTCCATAGTAAGCTGGCACCAAAGCTAACTTGTCTGTAAATTTAGATGACCTACATACACCAGAGATTTTACACTGTTTCTTTTTGTCTTCTCATTGTCAATTCCAGAGTTTGAGTGAATGTGTATTTTTAATGTGCAAATTGCAAATACATTATTTTTATGTATATAATTATTGTATTTATATAATATAAAAATATATTTTTTATATGGGTACACTGATAGGTGTGAGTACAGATGTATTTATTTAAGTGTAAGTAGCAGTGTGTTTTAGTTAAGAGTGTGCAATCCACTACAGACTGAATCCTAAGGATCCTTACAGACGGGAAGTGAACGTTCCATGCACAGCTTTAATATTTCTATCTCTTGAGTTTGAGAACAGGCTTGACAAGATTTCATACCCACAGCATTCTGCACCTGGTTCCCATTATAAACATGGCCTTGATAATGGAGCTATGTTCTTATTCGGGGGCTAACGTTGGCAGTGGCATTTTCCTCCCATAACTCTTATAATCTGAGTACCAGTATTAGGGCTGCATTTGACCTCTCTGTGTATCTGAAATTACAAATTCCATCACCTTCCTTGCTAAATACAGAGAGATCAGATAAAACAACTCTTTAAACATTGGGAAAATTTCTAAGCCTGGTTTTATTTCCTGTGATATCTGTGAAAGCTAGTGATATAGTACAGACTTCAAGGTTAGATCAGAAATAATTTTTTGTTCTCTGTTTGTTTTTAATGGAAGCATTTCTCTTTAAAAAAATATGGTTGGAGACACAGGGATTAGGGATTTTTCCGCAAAGCTCTGTTTTGAATTTCATTCCAAATTACATTTTGAAGTTCTAATTGTGAAGATAAACTCACTGCCACACTTCTCCTGAGTCTGAGGGATTTAAAAAACACCCAGCACTACAACGGTGTGTTTAATTCCTGATCAGGCCTTAAAATAAATGATTTTTAAAAAAGGAAAAAGATAATGCACATCGTGTCCTATTGTTATCTTAGAACTACACTGATTTAGAAAAGCAGTGCAAGCACCTGTGATAATAAAATTCGTACAAGAGCAAAACCTATTAACATCCTGAACTTCTCAGAAACACAGCACAGATTTCCCTGGTACGATAGGCTGCCTAGGAAGCCTGGTCATAACACAGACAACAAATCCAGCAAAAAAGTACTTTGGCATTGCTAATTTTTTTCCTCTTCTTCCTTGTTATATTAATGTCATGCTTTATCTTGTCATTCAATTTCAAATACTGGAAGCAACAGCATCAACAAAAAGATTTTTTCCAGCTACAAAGCTAAATATTTGAAGTCCAATATGTTTTCCAGTTCTAATAAAAGGGGGCAGTATTACATCAGCTGAAATTCTGAATTGCCCAAACAATCATAAATAGTGCTGGAGAAGGATACAAAACTACTGAGTTTCACTAAAAATAGGCAGTAATACACAGATACTAATGAACTTGCTTGTCTGCCATGGGGAAAATCTTCAGAGTTAGTAGGTTCCTACACTGCAGCTATTTCAGAAACTTTTTACTGGAGAAACTACTTTTCTTTGAAAATTATTTAGGAAGCATTATAGCTAATATAAAATGAAAGCAGACTTTTCATGTAGCTAGGGTAAGTCTCAAAAGGAAATGGCAAAGTTATTACAGTTTCAAAATATTTTGGAAAATTTGAAAAAAAAAGGATTTTTTTTTTAATTCTAAAATAGCAGTGCTTTAGAAAGTTAACTTTGAACATCCAGTATAAGAAAAAACTTTGCTTAAACACATTACTTACAGCCACAAAGAAGATTACTAAATAGGCCAAATTTGCAGTAGCAATATACAACTTACAAATACAACTAGTGTATAAAGGACAATTTTAAAATGATGAGGTCTGCTGCTATTTGTATTTGAATGTTTTCCCTATTCTGGGACATCTAGCTCACACAACTCATTTATCTATTGTAAAATGATGTGACTGCAAAGGGCAATGTGTGCAATGTGTCTTTCTGCATCTCAGAAACTCCCCAGGTAAAGCTTTGTTGACAGAACAGGATGATGTATTCAGGAAAACTAGTTTCCCAGTTGCAGTGTCTCTGTTGAAATCAGATTCTTCATTACACAGATGAAATACGCTCCCCCAGAGTTAAATAAATCAGTTGCTTTCTTTTTTTCTCCCTATACAGTTTCACATTCTTTATTATAGAATTTAAAAATACATATTTAAACTTACACTGAATTATACCTAAGTGTAAGCTATAGAGGGTGTGACCTTCCTTAAGTTGTGGTGAGAACAGTACCTAGCAGGATGACTCTTTAGACAATACCATAAAAAAAGTAACAAATTTTCAAAGCTAGTCATTTTCTATTGATACTGTCATTCAAGTTTTTTGGCCAAGCTATGAGGCATTTGCCCTCTGATTACAAGCAGAATTAAGATTTAACCAACAGAAGCAAGGATCCAGTTGGAAATGCTTACAGCTTCTGTTACATCTTCAAGTGCAATGAAATATAAGCACTGACTTCCTATTTAACAGCTGCAAAATAAGAAACCAAAGGGGAAAAAAAAAGGCTTTTCTTGATAATAGATATAATGTTAATAGATGAATGAGATGTGAATCTAAACCACTCATTCATAAAGACTTATAAAAATCCACGAGGGCCTTATGACCAGTTTATTCACCTTCTCAATGTAAGCGTAGTTATCATCACGGTTGGTGAAAGGAGAAGAGCTAATGGAACACAACACTCTGAAAATCTAGCTGCTTAAATGTGTGCTCAAAAAAAAACATATTTCAGAAATGCCTAATAACAAAGATGATGGTAACCAGGTGCTTCTCTTGGTGATTACCTGAGAAACACACTTGCAGAAAAGATTCTGTGCCTCCTGCATCTGCATTTACTCTGACTGTAAGTCTGAATGTATGGGGAGAAAAAGGCTGGTGGAAAAAATGCCACCAACATAATCCAGTACCGCTTGTATTTTCAAAAAAAAAAAACAATAAGTGATGGAGTCCTTGCAGGACTACAGGCAAAAGAAGATTATATATATACAGCTAGTAACTTTTTCTACAAAGACTTCCTGAAGTGTTTTTATTAGGCAAACTTTGCACGCGTGTGCAGCAGCTTCATGTACATGATGAAGCGTAACAGCTCCAGAGGAGTTGTTACACTCTATTGTGTCAGTAATCCACATATTTAACAGTCCCTAAACACAGCAGACCGTATCACCTCCAAAGGGGTCGTTATGGCTTATCAAGTCAAATCCAAATGCCTAAACATGGATTTGATCAATAGACTGTAACATCTCCATGGGTAAATAATATACATTTTTAAGAATTTTCACATCTTATATACAAACTGTTGTCTATCTTAGGATAAATTAATGTGGATTCAAATCTTAAAACTTTGATTTAGAAATAAGAAAGGAATAAAAGGCTCATTGTAAGAGGTACTAAAGTATGATAATTTCCAGGAAATAGGTGGGGACTCACATCATTTATTTTGAGGACTAACTCTGGTTTCCTACTGCAAATAAACAGTTGTCTGAAAATCTACAAAAGGGTGAGAATGGAACAAGAACATAAAAATATCATACTAAATTCTGCTTCCTCTCAGATCTCAATGAATCTGCTTCACAGGTAAGATAATCAGGAGGTGGGGATATCTGTAGGTCTGGCAGATACATTGTCGCTATTTCACAGAATCACAGAATGGTTTACCTTGGAAAGGACTTCTGGAAATCAAGTTGCCCTGGACCACATCTGGATGTGAGAATATTTAGTGGCTATCCTGACTTAATATATTTTTCTCCAGCTTTTTCTCCAAGATTAGCATGTAACTGTGTGTATTTTCGAAGCGTTTTTGTCAATGTTTTCATGCTTGATACATACATCATCATTTATATTACAGATTACATACTATTTTCCGGTTCAGTTAAAGCCTTAAATCAAATCAAATCAAATCTTCTAGGAAATCATACTCTTCCAAAATAATAAGATAATAATAGCTCTAGAATGCAAATTCTGTTTAAGTATTTTAATGCACTCATTTTTGTTGAAGGTAAACATGGAAAAAAGTCATAACCACTGAACAAAGAATTCTCTGACATTTCTACTTCTGTCACGTCATGAGGAAAGAGTGCTCTGGTCTATTTTCTGGATTTTCTTCATTCCCTCCCCTTCCCCAGTATTTCTCTTTAATCTGTGAAGGCACTGACACACTTGCTTCTCCCCTTTTCTCAGTTAGCCTGTACCTGACATACACCAGGTGAGGTAGAAAAAAAACAGCTCTGCTCTGGTGACTTTTTGCCTCGCATACATGAACTGAAAAAACTCTGTAACTGTCAATGTCCTCAGAATAGCATCATCTCTGAAGTGTATCCTAATGTTAATGGTTTAGCAAATGGTAAAGTCTGACTGCGCCAGAGAGCTGCACATTTTTGTTGTATACTTTCTGATGTGTGAATATCTGTAAGCACTTTTAAAGCTTTGTAGGGGTTTGTGTTTGAACAGCAGAATATGAACACAGGTAATTTTCAATTCTGTGTCTTTAACCAAATACCAAGTTTTCTGAGACTTAAATGACACGTTTTCTAAAAGCCTAGGCCCAGGCTTTGAAGCTATGTACATCATTTTGTAAGCGCAATCATTTGCACAACAAACCATTACCAGCTATCTGAACTTGAAGACCAGCAACTGACCAAGACTCAATAGCTTTTTTTAAACCATCTGCAGGCAATTAATTTGTCATCTTTTTCCGGTGCCAGCTTCTAACTATTCATTTATAAATGTCTAATTACCTGAAGCCAATTTCTGAAAATTTGGTCCTGAAAACATAGCTTCCCCATTCTTCAAAAGAAAGCAATCCAGACTTGCAACTATGTTATCAAAGCTTCAGTGGGATTATGAACGAAAGTATACACTATGTTCTTTGCATACAATTATTTCAAAATTATGCTTTTTTATTGAAGTGATCTGTCATTCCCTCCCCTCATTTTGATCATCATACTCACAATTTTTAGAGTAAAAGAAATATGTCATAATGTAAAAATTGAAAGGGCAGAGGGTAAAAGAAAGGGAGGGGGGCTGGGAAGAATGTTCTAGAATTCTATTTGCGCAAAGGATGCTTCTGTTCTTCATGTATTTTATACATGCTACAAAGCATAAATATATTCCTATAGAATACATTACTCTGACTCAATCCTTCTTTTTTCCCCTAAATTAAATTGTCAGGATATATCCTGATTTTAAAAGCCTAATTTATTTCCCATTCTTTTGTAAGCTTTGCCTTTCCTTGCATCCTCAGAGCAAGGATAACAGACCAGCACACCAAAGCTAAAATCAGAGAACAGACTGCCACTTTTTCTCGCCTTGACTCTATAATACATGCTACAGTAAACAAAACAAGCAGGACTACATAAAGACACTGAGAGATTTCACAACAGATTAAATAAATAAAAGACAGCATTTCAGAACTATGTGAATTCCAATACACTCTGCTAAATTTGTAAATAAACTTTTTTTTTTTCCTCTCTCTACCTGATGTATAAAGTCAGCCTGGAACCTGTATGTGAATTGTTCCTACCTGTGTATCAGGAATTGTGAAGTCTCAGTAATCCATGCATTAAAAAAAAAAAAAAAAGACATTTCACCTTATTCACTGAAATATTTACCTCCTCCTCTTTAAAATGTGAAAGACAAAATAAAAACTTACTTTGTACAGTACTAGAAGTAAACACAGTACTGAAAAGACTCAGGGAGCAGTGACTGATAAGTAAGTGGACGCCATCTTTATACTTTTCAAAGTCAAATCAAATGTTAAGAATTCTTTCAATAACCCTTGTAATGTGTTAGATATTTTTAAATGTCAAGCAACTGAAACTCATAAAATACATTTTAAAATAAGCATATTTTATACCTCTTAATACTAATTATAGGTGTGACATTTATTTTATAACTTTAACTTTAGCACTCTACGTCTCAGTTAGAGACAAATACTGATTCTACACTGTGAGTTTTGTCTGAATCTGGCCTGCTGGGTCAGTTATTAATTTGTCTACTTTTCATGCTACCGATCTATATTAAATGAGTTTTTAAATGAGCCTTTGAATTTGTCTTGTAAAAGTATTTTTAATCCTGTGTAGTATTAGTTTAACAAATCTTTTCAATACGTCAAACCTTTCGTCTGTTTTGAGTACTGTATCAACTAACCAAGAATCAAGCAAAAACATAAAATATAAAATGTAGATTAAAAGCTATGTATCAATCTTTGACAGTTCTATTTACAACATTTCTTCCTCTTTCTTTTCCACACCTTCCTACAATCTGCCTACTCACTGAGTATTCCCCTGTGAGTTAAGAAAAGATCATATAATCATCAAATTCACAGTTTAAGATTAGTTAATATTCTGCTGTATCTTATACTCAGCCTAGACTAAAAATTCCTTACTCTTTTGAGAATAATACAGCCTCTTCTTTTACCCCTCAAAATATCTAGAACCTACCCTCTAAAACAAAAATATCACTGAATTTTCAGTAATGAATTAGAGGTATTGAAAAGCATTTTGTCCTCTAAATGGTCTTTAAAGTGCGTGTGATAGAAACTGTCCCTCATCTTTGTGCTATGATCTCACACTGCTATTTGGTACACTGAATGTTGTCCTTGTCAGTGTGATGCTGTGCTATCTGAGCTATGCCCCCTCACCACCTTCTCTATTTTATAATAGTGCCCCACTTTACTATCTGGAAAGTACCATCAAAATTCAACAAAGAACTTCAACCTCTAATTTCCCATTGAAATCAACAGTCAAAAGCACTGATTTGAACTTAAATACTCTGTTGAATGTGAGTCACAGATTCAAATATACTCAAGTATATTCAGCAGCACTGTAATACTCCACCACGGTAGTACATAACCGGCCTTTCTGTCTTACTTATAAATCCACTCATTCTCAAAAGCACAATTCAAAATCTAGTGAAAACAAATAATGGTAGCTTCAGCCTGTTCATTTTCTACATTGTTGTATGCATGCTTACACGTTCATCACATGTTGTGTATAGGAATGTTTTTTGGAATGCTGTCATGTACACACAGAGAAGTTAGTAGTGCACCATTGTGAAACTAGCTGTATTTAATGTGAACTGGAGATGGCTAACAGCTGTAAGAAAAGATTTTATACAAAAATAAGAAGCCATTTGCATGGAAAAGAATGAATGACACTGTGTGGCAATGGGACGCATTACCTTTTCACTCCTGCAGTTGTTTAGACCCATGTTATTCATGGAGGGCAATTTTCCATCAACACCATGTGGCTGCTGTTGCTGCTGCTGCTCCCTTTGGATCTGCTCTCTCATTTTCCGAGCCTCTTGAATGGCTTTCATTACTGTATCCTGGTCCCCAAACAGGGCAGGTGAATTAAGACTGGAAAGGATATCTATAAACAGAAAACATACCTTATTTAGGTAACCATTCGAATTAGAATCCAGTGTAATCATTCAGTTCTTATCCTATTAAAATTGCAACACCTGCAGAAGGAGGAGGACTGGCAGTTGTTGCTTGTCTGAAGGCTGCTTTAATCTACAGAATTGATTCACAAGCCTGTATCCTTCTTTTGTTTTGTTACAAATACAACCACTGAAGTCTTGGTGAAGCCTGATATGGAGGTCTTCGTGGACTCAACATTCAAACTTAAATGTTTAACAGAACACTTATCTGAAGCTTAAGTTTTTAAGTTTTTAAAGTATTAATAGCAACAAAATGAACAATGAAGGAGAAATAAATCTAATTTGGACATGAAACTCTACATCAGACAAACACAGGTTCTGAAAGAGTACCTACAGTTACTTTGTCAGACAGAGCATATTATCTTCTAAACATCAGTGTAATGACCATTTCTGACAATGTTTCAATGTCTTCTTCTGGAGTGAGGGGAAATGTTTTTATGGCTTACATTAAAAACATTCACACCTTAGGCGTATCTTCTGTATCCACCTCTCTAGGACGGCCTTTGAGTTCAAACTGGTATGCTGCTTTCTAATATTAGCTAGTGTAGTGGTAGCTGGAATTATATTGACAGGTAGAATAGCTAGCTAGCTAGCTGCAGAAACTTGATCTTTCAGACATCATGAGGTTCCCAAGTGTTTTCAAAATTGAACAAATCGTAATTTTTATCCATCTAAGGCATTTATTTAACATACCTGTTCGTTTTTCACAAGTGTTTCTATATATTTTACAAGTACACTTGAGCTGTAGAATGTGAGTAAGTGGTTTGTAGTACTTAGTCACAGTTGAAATGTACAATTTGAACTTTAGGACTGATAATCGAAATTTTACAGTTCTTGATTCAGTTTCTTGACTGCTTAAGTGAGTCTTCATACATAGATTTCAGATCAATTTTGTTTCATTACTTAATAAGCTTTAGTTCTCAATTAAGGGCTTGAATATGGGTCAAAAATTCTATGTTATGGGTGAAACTAATGGTATATTTGGGCTAAACAGCTGAAAACCACATCTGGATTTACCTTTTTGCTTGACTTCAGGTTTATTGTATCCCATTATGACACTGAATAATCCTTGGCCCTGATTCAACAAAGTGACTGAAATCTTTCTTATTTTAAGTATCGCACATTGTAGCACTGGACTGAAATAATCACGTGAAACATCATTTCTGTGCGTCTGGCATCTAAGCAGGCTCTACATGCATGAAAAGCTATTTTTTGCTTCTTTAATCCACAGGCCAAAATATATGTTAACTTTGCATGTATGCTTCCATTTGATGTTTATGGGGAAGACAGTGATAGAAGTATCTTTTAAATGTGTTCCATATATGCATATTTATTTACTTCTGTGTATATCTTTGTATGTATATGTGAAATATTTATTCACTGTATTTCCTGCAGCAGTGATATGC
The DNA here is from genome assembly GCF_038088225.1 of Cyrtonyx montezumae. Lineage (NCBI taxonomy): Eukaryota > Metazoa > Chordata > Aves > Galliformes > Odontophoridae > Cyrtonyx > Cyrtonyx montezumae. Next base: position 47,034,583 of record NW_027071826.1, on the reverse strand, counting down.
ATCTCCATCATCTTGGTTACTCTTGTAAATCCTTGGCATTCAAAAATTACTTGAAACTCTTTCCTGTATAATTTTTCTCCATTTTGAACAGAAATGTAGATCCAAGTATCTATTTAATTCACATGCGAGTGCATTCAAGCTGACATTTCACACACAAAACTTGCCAGTTTTATTTTGTCCCAAGGACAGATTAGTTACCTAAAGAGGATCCTCTTCCCAGAGATCCACCAAGGGGGCTGGGGATACCGCTCTTGTTCGTCACTGTCACTGGACTGCTCTTGCTAGCTGGGAAGAGGCTCTGTGTTGGAGATGTTGGAGATTTGACTGGTTCAGCTGTCTTGGGTCGGGCTGAAAGATTCAGTGGCTGGGCTGCTTCATCCTACAAGAGTTTAATATGAGTAACTATTAGGAAAAGACAAATGAACACATCATTTTGCAAGCAAGCGTTACATTACACCTCGAAGACAATACCACATTCTCCTGCAATAATAACAAAAGAAGCTAATTATCTGCCTCCTTTAAGATTCAATGAAAGGAAATCTCATTAATTTCTGTGTTATGCTTCTATTTACATTAACTATGTGGCTGGATCGTTCTTTTTGCCAAATTAAAATTTGAATTAGCTCACATTACAGCTTAATTTCCTAATGTGTTTTCAGAGATCTAAATTAACCTAGGGCATTTACAAAGAATTATTTAAAATTTCCAGCAGCTCAGTAATGCATTTGCATTGGTTCTGTCTGAAAAGTTCCTGGCACTATAAAATTAAGTTATGTAGCTTATTTTTATATGTATTAGAAACTAAGCAATCAAACGTACTTCCACGAAAGAATCATTTGGAAACCTCCGACAGTTCTTTGGCCCATATTTAATGCTGCTGCTATCTTATACATTCAATGCTTCCTATTTAGAGTGCATGTTTTGTTCAGTAAAATCATCTATGCTGTTCCCTCATAATAAAAGAATTTCAGTGAACTCGAATTCCTTGTCATACCATGATATTAAATGTATAGTCCAGGCATTTTAAAGATATTTTATACATTTTCTAAAATTCAATTCTGGCTATTTTTCCTTTTTTATTCAAATACGTCATGTATTTTTGACAGATTTATGTAAAATCAGGATTTTTTTTTTCACATAAAGCAATTTTGCTCTATTATAATTTTGCTCTAAATTTTGTTCTATACTTCTGTAATTATTTCCGTATTCTGTAGTTATCTCTGATGCATTCAACCTTCAGTGTATCTGAACGTTCATTTGCATAAAGAAAAGGAATGGCTTTTTTGCAGGGTATGCAAATGTAGTATCAGTACTCATATTTTCTTATACTTTCATAGGCAGTTATGAAAGAAATTCTGTCTTTGGCATGTATCTTGTTTCAGTGCAATGCTCAAGATGAGATAAGTCTATTCGAGAAAAATCTTTGCTTTTGGAAGAAGAACCACTCACGCTATTAATTTCTTCAGCTGGAGTAGACACTCACATCGTAACCTCATTCCTATTCTTTTGGTCTGTTCACTTAATATGTTAAGCAAAACAGAGCATTTGGAAAATGCGAGATAGTGATTTTCTGTAATTAAAGAGCCTAGAAAGACAGATCTCTCATTTAAAATATGCCCACAGTAGGATCGTGATGCATATAAGAGAATATCGTCCATATATTACAACACAACAGTGATCATTTCAAAGCTTAAAAGAAAGTGTCAGAATACAACGACACACTACATTATCTCATCTTTTCCATTCTTCCACCTGTCAAGTGGTGATTTAGCAAAGCACACATGATCATACACAAAGCATTAAAAAGGAAAACGTTACTAACAGGTATTTATAATGCCATCACACCTCCAGTTTTAAACTATTTCTATAAAACTGCATGACACTTTTATTCTTCCTGACCTTGCAGTGCACACAAATGCCCACACCTGTTCAGAGTCCAAGTGAAAGCAGACACACAAAGGTATAAGGGCCATGGTACAATCTCATGCTTTGTGGTCATGTTTCGTGCAAGCTGTTTCACTGCAGAAATACAAACTGGCTTCAATAAATTTCTGTGAAAGTTCAGAGCCCCTTTCAGACTATGAAGTTTGCTGGAGTAGAGCCTACAAGCATGTACACATAGAAACCTGTGTGACCATGTTCAATTTCCAAATAATTTTCTGCCTACTACTGATTGAAAAAAAGCAGGGGAACGAAGCCTGAACACTGCCAGAAGCCATTTGTTTACTTCATAGGCAGCACTGTCTATTTTTTTTGTGAGGCAACCAAAAAGCTGGAAATCATTCTGGTCACTGACTTGAAAAACCCATCATTCTTTTTTGAAAGATCTGACTACTGTAAAAGAATCCCATTAGTTCTATAAATAATGCATACAGTATATACAAACAACTGTTTAAATACGGAGAATACATGGGAAGATTTGTTAAGCAATGCAGGACCATCAAAACTGCCATGTTCTATATAGGTAAAAATTTCCAAAGACAGCATAAAGGTACCAGTTTATTGAAGTTTACACATAGACAGGCAGACAGATAGATAGATATTTTAATACTAAAATCTATTTTTTTAATTAGCTATTGGCATTAGTCCATATTAATTATCAGTAGTTTATTTTTAATAATTTCAATGCAAAGGTGAGCTTAATAAAATAAGAATAAAAAGAGTTCTTTTTTTATTAACGTATATTTCAGTCTATTCAAGTTAAATTATGTAGGGGAAACCCCCAAGAATTTGCATGTGGTCAAGTGTGTAATAAGACTCAGCTGGCCACAAAGCTGGAATGATATTGGCCTTGGTTCAAGGAGATATGTGCTTAAATTTAACCAGGGAAAATTTGACTCATATAGTAAAGGTTTGGTTTGGTGTAGATCCATTTGGCTCATTCACTTACGAAATTACTTTTTTGCATTAAAGTAGTCGGTAGTATATTCTCAATACCATAAATCATTGGTGCTGGTGTCACTATGCTATGGCAACTTTGCTGAAACAGTTGAGCTTTGCTTTTGGTGGCTTCTGTATTGACCATAACAAACTCTGCATATGTGGTAAATTTTACTGACTGCTCTCAAGCCTGGCATTGGATCACAAGAGGTAAAATATTAGACTAATACATGTCTACAGTTAAGTAAAGTGAATGCTTTGCTAAATAAATGTTAGATCTGGCCATAATGGAATAGTTTTTATTTATTAGTACTCTCAGCCTAGCAAAAAAGTGTCACGGAAATTTATCAGCCCAGGCAGAAATATCTACTCATCCACACTTTACCGCAATGATTGATGATAATGAAAAAACGAATGATATTTTACTCTCAAGTCAAAAAAAAAAAAAAGAAAGAAAAAGAAACTGTCACTTCAAGCAAGTAAAATCTCCCCAGGCTGATTTGAGGCTAAAGGACTATGTGCCTTACAGTTTTAGCAGCTAGCATAAAACGCATACTCTCTCCACTCAAAGACAACATATGCCTTATTTGGATCTATTTTAATAGTTCTGCATTTATAGAACAATCATTCAAATTAATAAAACATCTGAATGTACTTTTTTTCTGTGGGTCATGGTTAGTTTTTTTTTGTTTTGTTTTTCTGTTTTAATCTATTATTGTTTTTCTCCAGTTTGAAGTCCATTTTTTTCAATTGTGTTTGGTCTCATGAAAATCAGAACAGAGGCAGGACTACATAGCAATAAGAGTCAGCCTGCTCCTCCCAACAACGCTAGCTCCACCACAGAATTCGAGGGGTGCACAATGTTCATTTCACACTGCTGGCAGTTGTCATGTTGTAGCTGCCTGATTCCAAACAAGTGAGAGTAAGCAGGCACAAGCACCCAGCAGTGGCACAAAACCAATGAGGAGCAGCCTCACCCTCAGCAGCTGGGGGAAATCAGCAAAAGTCAAAGAAATCTGCGGTGGTACAATATTTTACCTGAGTCCTGACTCACATTTTCTACGTGAAGCTTTTTCCAAACTTGCGGAAGAAGTACAGCAAGAGATTTGTAAAATAATTAAATCTACAGTCTCTCTTTTCTTAACAACATAAACTAGCGTCATATTTTAAGATGCTCAAATGTTTGACCTGGAACAATTCATGAAATGGTTGTCATTTATGCACACTACTAGACTGTAAACTGAAATCGTGAAGATATCTTGTTTTGCTGATGAATCAGTTGTGCTGTCTAAGGTAGGAAAATGGACTCTGATATTTTTGGAAGCATGAACTGAATACTTTTTCTTCCTTTTCCTATATTGATAACACAGTACTAGACTTGAACATTTTGTTTTAATTTTGTACAGCTTTCACATGCTTCCACTTCCAGCTGCAAAACAATTAAATAGATCATTTAAGTTCACTGCCCTTTCCAGATACCAACTTTTTCCTATCAAGAAATACCTTAACTTGAGTTACCGGGCTGGTCCCTCTCTTCTCATTTTTCATCCCAGTGGGTGAGAGTGCCCCTGCTGTATTTGGTGGCTGTGGAGTAGATGGCATTTTGGCTCCAGGAGACACTTGCATGCTTGCCAGCTGAGCTGCATACAGTTGCTGGAAGAGAAGATATACAATATACTCCTTCAAAATTCCTAAAAGAAAAGCTGTAAATGTATGCAATTTTTATTGCCCTGCTGTTTCTTCTCTTGAAGGCATGAGAGATATTTTTCAGTTCTATCTTACTTTTAGTTTTTCCCTTCTCATTATTATTAAAATAATAATAATAAAAAAACTAGCAAACTTCCCCACACTGATATTTTCTTAAATTTGACTTTTAGCTGATTTCTTTTTCACTCTTAGTAAATACTGTCTCCCTTAGTGACAGTGAAGAGCAAAGAGCTATACTTTGCCCAAGTATGGAAAAAAAAAAAAAAAAGGCAATATCATGAGAGGGGTTATGTTAAAGAAGTATCAACCCTTGTCAGAAACAGTGTTTCAGGTCTTCCACAGAACGCCAACTACAGAAGCTCTGCTGGGAGTTGCATCCGCAATGCCACATCTTCTGCAGTTATCAATGAAAGCTAAAGCAGGCAACAGGGTGTCTCAGTCTACAGTGACTGTTATCTTTAAATTCTATAAATGCTAATGGGAATGTAGATCTTAAATAACCCTGCAAACAGCGATAAACGGGCAGGAACATCCTCATGGAATACGCATCCAACTTTTCAAAAAGTTTAACTGAAACATAATAAAATACCTGTGCATTAAGATAAACTATTCCACCAAACTAGAGCATTTACCAATCAAAACCAAATAGGTTTATTTTTTTCCCAGTGACCAAAGTTAAACCCTCGCCTCGAATTAGCATCAGCAATAATTCTTCTAAGGTAAACAGGGAAGATCCTAATCCCTCTTCCACACATAAATCTATATAAACTTTGCCTTATTAGTGAGAAAAAAGCCAGGTGGTTTGTATGTAATTTCCAACATTACTATCATTCAGATGGACAAATAAAAAAAATTACAGTAATCAAAAGCAGACCTTTCAGCACATGTAATTAAATGAAAGCTTAATAAAGAATAATTTGCAAGAGCCAGATGTGCTTATGTCATAATTGTTGCTTTCTTTGGAACCATTTTTCTAATGTAACAAGCCTCCACAGAAACGCAAGTTACACAATGCTGTAAGCTCGGTGACTCAGTGGCGAGACAACCACGTGAAGGAGGGGCACGGTCACAGCTCTGGGTGACAAACGGAAGCTGCTGTTTGTTTGTTTGTTTCATGCCAGCCCTTTTCAATATTATACGTAGGTCGCAAAAGGATGATGAGAAACACAGAGCAAAACTCAACCTCATTTGCAACACACCCCTCCTCAGCTCCCCTCCACCGCCTGCTCCCGGCTCCTGCGCTCCTCCCTTCCGCTCCCGGCCCGGGTGCTTGCAGGGCTGCTCCTTACGGCGTCCTTCCTCACTCCCCAAAGCCGTGCATGACTTTTCCCTTCCCGAAACACGCTCTCCCTGCAGCGCTGCACTGAGGGGCTTGGCTGCGCCCTGCGGTGGCCGCTGGGACCGCTCAGAACCGGCCGCAAACAGCTAGGGGCAGCCCCGAGCCCGCCGCACTCAGGTCGCCCCGCATCCCGCCGCGGGCGCGCGCGGCAGTGTGACCGTGAGCCCCTCAGGTGGCGAGCACCGCGCGCGCTCCCGCCAGCAGCGCGTGGCTGTCCTGACATCAGTGCGAAGAGGGACGCGCTGGTGCTTTGCAGCTGGGCAGGACGAGCAAGCGCCCACCGCGCTCAAGGAAACGTAAACATGAAAAGCGCCGTGAAATTAGATATTTGCCACTCCCCTGCCAGTATCTTGGGGCGTTTCTTGGCTGCGCAGCCAATAGGAGGGATGATCTGAAATGGGGTAGAACATTAAAATAACAGAAAGATGTATATATATTTAAAATACAAACAAAACCATTGAAATTTATATGTACATAGTACTTCTATAAATTCACTTTTCACAATAAAAGCAAATATAACAATAAGTAACAGCGCTTATCTTTCCGTTTGCTTTGCCTTTAAGGTAAAACTATTCCATAGATGAGTGTACACCTTGCAAGAATTCACACTAGTGCTAGCAAAACAGCGTGAGGACTGGAAGTTAGTACAACTTCTGTTAAAAAAACAACCAAACAGTTTGTTTGGGGAGGTAGCCAATCTGGAAAGCCTCGGTGTTGCAGTACTGAAATGGATGTTTTTTGCAAATACCACTGTTGTGACATGAAATCTAGGACCGCGTTGAGATGGGGATGTTGTGAAGCTTGTATTTGCAAGCTAAAGGAAGAAAAAAACAAAACAAAAACAATAAACAAAAAAAACGGTGAATGAATGCTGATTGTTGGTTTTTAATGCTGAAAAGGAAAATCTTCAATGGAATTTTTTCCATTGAAATTCAAACCCACCAGCTATTGAGTAGTGTCTAAAAAAATTAACCTACCTCAAACACTGAAGATATGTTCTTTTCACTATATCTCTAGTGCATAAAGAGAACAGTTTTATGTAACCCTCATGCTAACCACTGACTCAGAAGGCTCTTGATTACTAATTAGATATTCATAACCATCAAGTATTCATGATTGTTTTAAGAAGCCTTAAAATATATATAGCTTCATTTATTTATTTTTTTGAAGAGGTCACTAAGTTAGATTCTTACAATCCACTTCTTTGCATTCAAGTATAAGTAGGGCTGATTTGGAGTTACTAAGTGCTGATGCATAGGGAACAATTTTGCATATCAGCTTGCTTAAGGAACGTGAGCAAGGATGTAATTTTATACCTTACAGAACCACATTTTTTTCTTATATCATGATCTGACACAGAAGAGTAGGACTTTGAAATGCTGCATGTCTCTCTTAAGGCAAGTGAAGTGTCCCACTCAGGCAATCAAAAACTTATTGACCTAAGCTCTTGTTACCAAAACTCTATTCCAGTGCTAACCAACTAAAATTTTGAGGAGAATTTATGAAAACTGGAGGTCACTGTGACTTGGAATGATGTTCATCTACCAAAAGAAAAAGAACAGTTGAGTCTAAGAGCACTGTACTCAGCATGCAAACAGCACAGCACAAGTACATACTGTTTTTTTTATTTTTTTTTTTAATTTTGGTACCCTGGAAACAGCAAAATTCACACCATACTCTTGTTATAGCTTAGAGCTACAATTCAAGAAGAATACGTAAGGAATACAATAATAGGAAGAAGGATGGGGTAGAGAAAGAGGGGAAACATTCCCTCCTTTAGAAATCACCTATTGCATTTGATGAATTATTTCCACTACACTATTTCTATTAAAAAATATCATCCACAATCTAAAATTTGTCAAACAAAACTATGAACTAATAGTAGCACATCTTGACTTATCAAAATGTTAAAGGCTCTCTTATCATTTAAGTTTCACAACACCTTCGTGAGACATTTTCACAATGCACATGAATAATTGCCTTTACCGTCAATGTTCACTCGTGTCTTGCCAGAAGACAAAAGCCTTAGGCCAAAACATCCCTCTCCCCAGTTTCTGCAACATTTTTTTCAATAGTTCATCAACCCAGTTTTTTCAACTAGCTTTCAATAATCAAAATTCTTTCAATCTCAGGTCCCTTTCCTGAACAACTTTTTGACTGCATGTAGGCCAGTAATGTTCCTCCCACACCTGTTCTGCTGAATGGCAAAGAGAAAGAAGCAAATGAGCAATCTCTGCACTAAATGCTATTTTTAAAACAGAAACACTGGTACTTACCTCATGAGCTGTAGCATCCATGTCTAAACGAATGAATAAAGGTGAAGAATTTTTGAGAATTGAATGTTACAGATATAACACATGGTGAGGAAAATAGAATGGGCCTTAAATCAACACAGTTAAGGGAGATTTACGCTGACAACAACTTGTTAACTTTGTGACAGGCTGTTTTGCCACCTAACACAGAATTATGATAATCACAATCTTCTTACCAGTGGCTTGTCAATGGCACGCCTTGTGGAAAAAGAAGATATTTCAATAAAGAGAAAGCGATTAACTGCACATAAGAGAGAAGCACTTTCCTTAGGTAGGTAAGCCCTGGAAAGAAATGAGCACAGCAGTTGCACTTGTGTGTACAAGAATGAGGAGGCAAGGACTAGACATTTCAAATGAATGCACTGGTGAGGGAAAATTCGGTCACAGCAGTGGAATGATAATTCATATGTCATTCTTTGCAGCACAGTTCTGAAGAAACTATAACAAACACGACAAGTACAGAGATAAGAAAGAAACTGACTGAAATAATCAGTGTAATGGGTAATCAAAGAGCAGGTGATGAGGGCTGACCTAGCACAGTGAATTGCAATGGATGCAGTTGAAAAATGTCCTGAAGAGAAACGATGCAGTGGAAGGTAGATTGACCCAATGTAGAAGGGATTGGTTCTAGAAATCCTTTTATTTTCTTTTACTAAAAGATTTATGACCAATGAAAAGACAGTCCTTTTTTTTGTATTTGTACATTTCTCCAAAGGCAACAGACTTTTTTTTTCCCTCAGAAAAAGATGCTAAATATTATGGACACTTATTAAGTCTGAAGTCTTCTATTACTAAAAATGCAAGTCCTGTGTAACATCTCAATAAATACATTTGCTACAGTAAGTGACACTGAACAATAAAACTACTGCGAACCAAGTGGGAATTCTTATTTGTCAGCATTTTAAATGAATTGTGCAACGCTGAAATATCTTATTTATAGAGATGAAAGTTCAGCTATTTAGACAATACGTAATTTGGTTTCCAAAGATGAAAAACTCTAAGGAGTGACTGCAAGTGCTGTTGAAATCCCACACTACAAGAGGTAATGCAGTTATTTTTTTTCCATAATATATTTGGAACGTAGAGTTGCAAAGCTATAAATCTAGAATTTTCCTTTCACACGTTTATAACATGCAACAATAACACTTAGAACTATCTAATCACTAAGGATTTTACCAGTTCACTGAAATCAGCAACATCTTTACTATTCTGAACGCTCATTTCTGAAAAGAGGCTACCCAAAACAAAAAAATCCCACCTGTAGTGGGACTACTTCTTTTTGTTGTTGTTGTTTTAATTATTGTTGTAGAAGTGCTTAAAATAAGTTTGATGTCAAACAGGCAAAAGGAAACAGTCTGTAAAAGTTTTCTTCTGTTAGAAGAATGAGACTAGTGCTCAAACCAGTGTTATTACCATAGGTAATAACTATGGAAATAAATGTTCTCTGCTGATCTGAGCCCAGTGTCACTGGTTCACCCTCCAGAAGATTAGGCCATGAATATTTTCCAAATGCAGTGCAAAAGCATAACTATCTTAATTCAAAAAACTCACACACAGCTAAATGTAAGTGCAAGAATTCTAAAGTAAGGCTAGTTTTACTTATTCCTTTCGATTTTTAAAATAAATGCCTTAAAAATAAATAAATTAGATGTTTTCTACATTAGATATGTTCAGAAAAAAACATGGCAGTTGCGGACTCTACTTCAGCACTAACGTAAAAAATGGGGCTAATGGATTCCGCATATAAAAAAAATTGCCCATGGCTGGCTGTCATAATTTGAAGATGCCTTTTGATGCAGTTCCTTGGAGTGAGGGGTAGGTTAACAGAAAATGGCATCCAGAAACACGAGACAAACAAAGTAACTCATCAGCAACTTAACCATGTGACAAACCCAGGGGCAACTTGGAGGCAGCTACCGCCTGTAGAGTCTGCCAAGATGCCAGATGCCATCACCAGAAAAACACCTTCCAGAGCTCAGCATCTGTGTTCTGAGACTGCTGCCCATACAAAAGGAGAAGGAAGGAGAGGTGCATGTACTGAAAAAAAAATGTACATATAAATAAAAGCCACAGTTATTTGTAAAACAAACAAATAAATAAATAAATATGTTTTTGCTGGTAACAAAATCCCTTCAAATTATCACATTAAGCATTTATGCTAAAAGTGTATGTTTTATTTGGTTTTGCATTGTTTTTGCGTAGATGCTACCTGCTAAAATTAGAGAACTTTATAATTATCTTTCAGTGCAGTTTGGATCTCTCGGTACTTTTTTCTCTGATCCAAGGAAAATGTTAATACATAAAAATGAAGTGAGTTTTAGAGAGGTGCAAGAACAGTGCGAAAGACGGATAGTCTCTCCTCTCATCTGCACATGTGCCACAGCACAGACAGCAGAAGATTGCTATTTAAGAACCAACAAGTATGCAGCGTAAACTTAACTCATACATTTACGCTTAATAACAGAACTGTTTGGCTTTATTTGGGTTTATCTGAAATGATATTGATCAAATACAGTTACAGGAAGTAGAAGTAATAATCAGGAAAAATTCTTAGATTTAAAAAGAATATAAATAAGTAACAACATGCTGCAAAAAATATTTTTCTCTCTAGAACACAAGTGGCTTAAGATACGTGCATGATTTCCATTTAACATCATCATTTCTTTCTTGCCTTTTTTTGTACAGGCCTAACCTCTCCATAGTGGATATAACATTCTCATTTTAAAGTACATATCCTAAAGCAGTGTCTGCTCATTGTTAGAGTGTGAAAGGCCTCTGCTTCTCATAACACTGCACCAAATATCTTTGCAGAAGGCCTTAAGGTGTAACATAAGCAGGCAGCCAATGAATTATCATAATTAATGTCACAGTAACAAAGTCTGTTGCAGTGATTATTTATGTACTCACTGGCTAATGTGCTCTCAGATTTATTACAGCCTAATATGTATGGGCAAACAAACTAACTTGAATTTGTGAAAATACAAATGCATTCTGTGTTCACAGGCAGAGTTAAAAGACTTCGGTTTTCCATATACGTTCTGGCGTGCATGTACTGGAAAAACATTCTAAAAGAATAATGTTATCCATTATTCCTAATCATTCTCTTCCTTCACTGAACTATTAACATGAGTATTTTCAGTCTCTTTCACTACTATTCTATGCAATCTCATGGGAACTTTTTATTTGGCCCTAAATTCCGCTCAATGTCTATTTCCCTAGGAGGTACAAATGTCTGTTTTGCTCTTCCCTAATGCTGCAAATTAACAGATACCTGAATTTCATCACCAAGTGCCTGCTGGTTCCCAACTCCTTTCACTGACCACAGTTTCTTTGTACTGGTTCAGAAAAAAAATAATCACTCATAGCTTCTACTACCCTGCTGTGGATAATGGCCAACCTATACCAAAGATAAAAGAATTTCTACACTTTTTAGATACTGCAGCTTGTATTGTTGTAGCACCACAGAGTCGAGATCGCCTTATGCAAAATAACAGCTTTATTTTGTTAAAAGGGCCTAACTTTAAGTGGACCGTGGAATATTTATGGCTCTCAGTAGTCCTTTGAAAGAGTTATCTTATGTTTTTATGCCGATCATGGGTCAGAGGTTCAAATCAGCACTTCTTTCTGTCACTCCTTATATGTTTTACTATAATTTACAGCTCAGCAAGAGGACTCATAAAACAAAAGTGTCTATTTTACTTCAGCAACTAATTCTAGCTAATCAAAGCTTTCCAGCAAAACAACCCAGCATGAAACTCTGCGTGGAAAATATGCAGAGAACAAAGCGTTTTGTCAAATAACACATCTCATGATGTAAACACATATGTCTCTTATAGGAAATTTTATCGCTTCCACATTATCGGCACACAAAAGGAGCATTCTTGTCGCAGACCTGGTGTGACTGTGGAGTCATCGTCATTGGAAACAAGAGCCTGATTAGGTTCCCACACAGATATGAATAGATTTTCTTTTTTTAGTGTAATGCTGCCTTTCTTATTTCTTAAACAGACTAGTAATTGTGGCTGTAAAAACAGTGAATTGTGTTTGGACGACATTTGTTTCTTCATATTTTTTTTAGCTACCCAGCGACACCAATTATCCCATATGGTTGTCCTCTTCTGGAAAGTCTGAGTTAATCCACAGCTGTGAAGATGAAGACGGACCCAGCAGGCTCTAAGTCTGGTGGGTCCCTTGTCTGTTAATAAAGTCCACAGTCTGCTGGACAGATGTTAAGAGGATCTGCTAAATAAGTCAGTGACAAAGATCCAGACTTCTGCTGGGGAAAACAATTAGTGAGACAGTATCTATTCCTCACAGATTTTCAATTTTTGCTTCATCTTTTGCAGAGACAAAAGGTCATTATTTGATAGAGAACAGTCCCACAGCATGTATAACAGTCCTACTCAGAATCTGAATGAACTAAGAGATGCATTGGCGTGTGTTCTGAAGAAGCAATAGACTTTTTTGTCCTTGACTTATTCCTGAGTGCGACAGCTCCTGTACTACTATTGGTGCAGGACTAAACTACAAGTTTGTTTTTATTTGTCATAGTATGCACTTGTCTTGGCAGAGCCTGAATAAGTGCTGTCAGCTACAACATATCCACTTCAATTTTCAGCGTAATGGCGAATGTAAACTGAAGATGAAATTACCATTTGATTAATCTTTCTTTAAATGTTATTAACATTTCCTATAATAAAGCATGTACAGAGAGTAAATTCTGGTCCCAAAGATAATGCTGATATTCTGGGGAAAGGGAAGAAGTAAGAAAAAGAAATGAGAAGATATGTGCAGCAAGATTCATGTTTACAGACCTACTCTCTTTTCCCTGCCGACATTTATCATTCTCGCCTGACAGCATAGATATCCAATACCAAAGTCTCTCTCAGTTATAGTCATGTAAATCTGGAAAACACTGCTCAGCTAAAATACTTGCACCAGTGCAATAAGGATCAAACCTGCCGTCACACACACGTGCATTAAGATTCTTGTAGAACCATTTACATTTAATTTTGAAACTCCAATTCTCTTGACCTCATCCTGGTTTGACACAACAGACCAGAAATGGCCATCAAAACAGCTCGCTCTGCTTTGCTGCCTAAATGCAGGCATGTCTCACTTGCGCATTATTCCTGAGATCATGTTCCTTAGAAATCAAATAGCTTTGATTACAATGAATTATGACAATTACATACAATCTGTCAGCAACTGCCTGTTCAGAACCTGTTTACTGTAAAGCTGTGTGCAAAGCTAAGAGAGAATGCTTAGAGCTCAAACAAATTATCAATCACTGCAAGTTGCTAGGACAATGTATATAATTTGGCACCTGGCCGTTGCCTCTGTAATACTGTATTTTTTTTCCTGTTAGAAAGTACAGCAGTTTGCTTATTAGTCTTACAGCATCCTGACAAGTTTTCAAGACAGTGTCACACCACCACCCTAGGAGGCCGCTGGGAATTTTTAACGAAACAGTATCAAAATTACAAAAAAATATATATATATGAATTCAAAGATGTATCCTAAAATTTATACGATTAAACTTCAGACAGTACATTAGGTTATCTCACAACAGAGAATATAGGTAACACTGGCTCTACTGGAATAAAATAACTAATCATCTCACAACTGTTTAAGTCTGTGTTTTTTTAATTATAACTTTCAATTTTTCTTCATCATGACAGAGTCAAAAATCAAATCCTGTAGGTACTGGTCCTATGGCCCTCAGAGAGAAAATACATTTCTGCCATATCAGAAAAGAAAAAAGGCAGGCCAAGAGCTCATCGAGGGGAACAGTGTAACAGCTACTAAATAAATATATATATATATATATATATATATATGAAAATATTTGAAAGCCTTCTGTAGTGAATAAGGAGCTCTTGCATTCTGAAGAGCAATTCCCCTGTGAAGCCCCTGACTGGAGGGAGAGGCAAAATATCCTCACTGACTTGGCGGTTGTGTCTCACCTCATTTCACTTTTTTTTTTTCCCCTTTCCAAACAGACTGAGTGTTGGTCTGCTGAGAATATGATGCTAAGCCACTTTTCCTGTAGAGTTTTTAAACTGGGCCTCTGAGAAAGGGTTTGTTACAATTCAGTGACTGAAGTAATACCTTTGTCCATCTGAGCATTAAATGGCCCATTGAAATACAGCTTAGTTAGAAAGAATGTAACTAAATGGCGCTTTCTAATTTTTTTTTTTATTATTATTATTCCTCTCCCAACAGATTACAGCCTGGATCTGAAAATGCAGTTCAATCACTTTTGGTTGCCTCTCAGGTCAGGCCTTTAGCCAGTGTTAATTAAATGTAACCCCTTTAGAATACTGGAGGTTAAATGAGAGCAACAAACCGGTCTTCTTCAGAATATTGCCTGATGTTCTCCAAAAAGCTGTAATCTTTTTGGGAGAACCCATATTTAAATACGAAATAGTCTCAGCAATGAAAATTTATTGGGGTGGGGAGAATCCATACAGAATGCTGTTTTGTCTGGCAGTCAGTAATCACAAAACATTAAACACCTATTTCCATGCAATGTACCATATATATTGTGTTTAAATAGCACACATCATAAAGGAAAGTGCTGCAGCAGACAATTTAAGCTGTAGCAGCACAATTTTCAACTTGATAAAGTGAAACTATAAAGAATCAATGCATAAGTCAGACAGCTTCCATATCTAATATCCTTCCTTGCAGCTATTAGAAGTTCGCAGGTTTGTCTCTACTAGGCATGAGCATTCGTATACCTTCAGTTTCATGTCTTCAGTCACATTTTGTTGTCTGTTACATACAATTTGGCCAGACCATGAAGATGGAAAACAGCTGAAATTGTCTTTTCTCAACCTAATGATTTAAAATGATAAAGGGAGGTTTTTCTGTAAGCTATTTGTTTCCTGCATTGTAAAAAGTTTCCTAAAGTATTTGTAACAATTCTACTATTAAACTGTTTGAAAGAATGCTTTCTTAAAATACTGCAATTAGTCTTGTCTTTCTGAACATGACTTACTGTAAATAATCCTCCTTGGCTATCTCTTTGTCCCAAGATTCCTCAGAAGAACGCAACCAAGCGATAATTCAGCATTATTGCTGCTTCAGTGCACTAATCGCTTAAAGAGCAGCAAGGACCCTATGTTCACTGCCACAAGGCTCCTACTGCCTCCCGGCCTAAGGCAGGCTTCCCAACCCAGCAGCATCCAGATGTCAAGAGGAATATCCAGGTCCTGATGCAGCATGCTGCTCCATTCCAGTATGGCCTAAACATCTGTTTCATCTGCTGGCGTACAACCTGCTGAATACACTGCGACTGCTGCACAAAGTAGGGAATTGAATTAGGGTCGGAGTGAAATACTGCAGTTGCACTGTTCAATGTTCATTTCACTAAAAAAACTGCACACACACACACAAAAAAAAAAAACCAATATAGAATGCTTGGAATCCCAAAACTGGGGTTTGATCATTTCTCATGAATCTCTCTAAGAAAGAAAAATCTAGGCTAGGAGCAGGAATGAGAAGATGATGATTAAAAAAAAAAATCATCTCCATGCAATATATATACTCATCACATCTTCCTATCGAAGGAAAAGGCCATAACACCTTTTTTTTTTTTTTTTTGCTCATCTTACTAATTTTCCCTGGTTTCATTCTTTATGGTTTTTTTTTCTTTTTTAAAAAAGGACAAAGAAGAAAAAGCAGAGAAGCATGTTACATACAAATTGTGCGCCACAGTTACGACAGCGAGCTCTGTCTTTTACGTAATTTCCTAAACATAGTAACTCAGGAGTTCTAACGCAGCTTAAGCATCTTTTGTCTAAAAAAAATAGGAATAAGTAAGCAAAGACTTTTTATCTGGAAGCATGACAAAACCAGAAAGCATTTCAGTTGATCTAGGTTAAGTTCTGATAACAAAGGAATGCTAACTGCTCTCATCTCTCCCACTTAGAGTATCTATTTTCTTGCATTCTTGCTAGCAACAATAACAGAATAGTTGCACACTACCATGCAAATTCTTTGAGTCTTTTATGAAAGCAAGATCAAAGCCAAAACAGAGTACATTTTTAGCTGTCTTTCTCTCAGGAGGATGACCTAATGAGAGGTAGTTTAACCACAAGTCTTCCTCTGCCACTGCAGAGCAGAAGCACTCTCACGCTGCAGCCTCCTGGCTTTGTCTTTTCTCTGCCTGCTTGAGAGCACTGTTCCTGTTGGTGTGCCAGGAAGCAGGAGCCCAGACTGCAGGAGAGACAGAGCACTTGAGTGTCCCACCTCTGCGTGGGGTGAGCTGAATCCTGAAGCTAGGAGCTGTCCCCTGAGTGCTGTCACTGACACATGTTCTCTATGAATGTAAGTGTCTGAACAAGGTATAGCTGAGTAAAATTGTAGAGTCCCTGTTAACGGTTGTGAACCTAAGTAAAAGTCTGCTATTATGGAATATCAAGTTAGAAAAAAAAAAAGGAATATAACAGTATGCAAAAACGTATAAAAAAAAGTCTATTGCCATTTTCTCTAAAAAGAACAGGACAAATGTCAATAAAGTCTTCTTCTAAAGCACGAGGATGTGAATTCCTTCATTTAAAGCTGTCAGGTTACCAATACTTTTTGATCACAGATCTCCTGTAGCTTACCAGAGACGGGAAATGACACAATTAGCTTATATTTGTGATACTGCCAGATTATATGTTGTAACACACATCCTGGAAACTGGTAAAAAAGTATTGAACTTTTTTAGGATTCTACAAAATAACCTCAACATACCTTCTTTAAAACCATCCTGAATTTGATATGGAATTAAATACATAAATAAAATGTAAGTACATTTAAACTCAAATAACTTTGATATAAAGCCAAGCACAACAAAGGGCAACTGTATTTGAATGGGAAAAGGAATGAAATGTGAAGTGAAAAGAAATAATGAATAAAAAAAGGGAAGAAAAAAAAAAGGAATGAAACTTCATTTCAAATGTCCACTATTTCAGAATTTCATGTATTTCATATGTAAAAAAGGAATTGGTAGCAAATGGATGGGCTTTGTGAAAGTAGTCAGGGATTTCATTCTGGCTCATGTCGGCAGGATTTAAAGTAATTTTGAGGAACTGCTTGTTGAGCTGCATGAAATGAGATGGTGAATGAGTTTCGTCGTGCCCATGGCACTGGTACAATTGCCAGCACTATAGATTGCCCTGGTTGAAGGGGTCGTAAAAGGTAATTATTCTCATAACACTACAGGGCTTAAATCAGTTCAGGACAGAATATGGCTTTGCAATTGCTGGGCCTTCTCAGTTTGTCAGCATGGTGAGGCAGAAAAATCAGAAGCTTAAATTAAAAAAACAAAACAAACAAAAAAAAGCAACAACAACAAGAAATCAGAACATGGGAAAATAAGTAGCAATAAAACTTATTCAGAACTATTTCTTAAGATCTGGCATAGGTTGGTACATGCATTCAGCATCTGACCACTCAGACAGAGAAGTTATCATATACAACTATGGCAGTATTTCCCTGTGTGGAACTGTATAGATATAGAACAAGAAAACTGAATGCTTACCCACCGCTGCTAATCATACCGAGGCAAAAGCACTACAATTAGATTTCTTCAGGCTCCCATGACAGAATAATGAGACATCATCCCACTAATAAATGGGTGCAAGGCAAGAAAAAGGATGAGTCTCTCTTTACCTCGCACTATCCCTCATAATTCCTGGGTCCAAATCCCCGTCTGTGAGAAGATGCCAAGACAACTCCACAATTAATTTTCAAAAGTGCTGTCTGGAGTTTAAAGCTGTAATATTTTTATACTTTTGCAAGAGATACAGAGAATTCATGTGTAGCTAGCAAGCATTCTCTTATTTTCACAAGCAAAAATGGACAGGAGACAGGGATATAATAAATATGTACTGGCTCTACTGATCAGGAGAAGCTTTATCAGTCAACTGGGGCACATCTGGGAAAAAAGTCACTCAGGTGCATCTCTAGCATCCCTTTCAATTAACACACCATTAAAAATGGTTTGTCCCTGTTCAGCTCGCTGCGTTACCTGGAAAGTCAGCATATTTAAATGTATGTTTAAATGCAGAAAACAGTGAAATTTTCTTTGTGAAGCAGAAAACAAGCTCCATTTATAGGTATTTCAAAGCATTAAAATAATTGTGCTTTACAGGCTGCTTAGCAGATCACTCACACTGATCTTTTACTGTATATTTAGAACTGTCTTCAAGGAAAATTAAGTAATTTCCTTAAAGGAAGTGCACACAAAATTATGCAAAACATTCAAATGGGCTTATAAAAATTAAATCTAAAAAAATCACATTTACACCTTAAGACCAGGTAACTGGGGATTTACTATTACAAATCCATTGTACACTCACAAGTTTTACACCAGTAAATGCATATTTCACATAAGCCTGCCACGTATTCTGATGCATGCTGGGTATGATGGTATTTCAACAGCAGTGCTGGGATGAGATTAAAATGATTATGAGGCCTGATTAGCCCTGTTGTAGGTGTTGAAGACAGCAGCAGAATAAGTGGCCTGTATCGGATGAATTACGGTGAATAATTCCCAGATGTGTTATTTAATGAAGCTATAAACTAGTTAATACTGTTGACTTGATCTCTTCCTAGTGTGTAGAAAAAATGGTGCAGTTCCTTCAAAGGACTTCACCTCTTTTCATCATTCACTTCACTTTGTAAAATACCAGTGGGTGTGACAAACCTCTCAGTATTCCTGAAGGTGAAATGCTTCTTCATTTGTTTTTATGCCTACCTGTTTGTTGTAATTCACACACAACTCCTAGTGTTGACTTCACAAAACTTTGTGAACGATTTCTTTGTTTCTAGAATAATCCCTTAATACTGTCATTTAAGCATGCTTATCTTCCCCTTTTCCTTCAGATGCTCCTCCCTCCAGTGCTTCTCCTTCCAGACTGACACACAGGCTTTCTGTTACACCCCATAGTTACACGCAACCCCCATGCTGATTCCTGAGAAGAGACAGACGATTCCAATGCTTTCTTTGATTTGGGATGTATTCTACTTTCTCACTCATATGGATTCTGAAAACATCACAGACCAAACACACTATTACTCTATTCAATAATAGCAACACCTACACTACTTTTAGGGAGTCTTAGCTCATTTTCTGCAAATGTTCCTTTCATTTTGACCTAGGTCAGCAAAGGGTGATACACTCTATAATCAAAGACCCTCTATAATAATGCATGTGATGACATCTGCCCAGCCCACAAACCTTTAAAATTCATTTGTTTCCTGTGTGCACACACATTGCATGTGTCTGTGTGGCTACACCTGGAAGTTCTCATCTAATCATCCTCAGTCTTAGAAATTTCCTTACAGATGAAAGGTGGTTTGTTTTCTCTTTCTATAGCAACCAGAGAGGAAGGAATGATGATAGAGAAATACGTTCATTTCTGTACAGAGCTGACAGTGTAAAAGCATCTTTCTTATAAATCTGATTGTTGCTAAGTTTCTAAACATTTGAATATGCTAACACCTTCATGGAAAGAATCCTTCATGTTTGTAATTTGTATCCAAATTAAGCATGCTGCTCTGTAGGTATCAGAACTATAATAAAATTCCAGAAACATAATCACTTGCAGCTAATTCCTTTAAGGCATACAGCATATACATTTCTAGAAAGCTATAAGGAATCCAACTGCTAGCTCTGAGTATGCCTCACAGTCAGCCTGGTCCCCAAAGAGATGCCACAGTTTTAAAACAGCTTTAAAAAACGTGCTCGTCCCCTGACGGCGCGCTGGTGCTCTATCAGTAAATGCTGCAGTAACTTATTTGCTTCTTACTGGCTTCCAAGTGGCACCCCAGGGAGAGAGCTTTGCAAAGCACAATTACTTTAAGACAGAGCTTGGGATTTCAGTGAGGGGCTGCCAGAGGTTAAGGAAGCAAGAATGTCTTGTTGATGCTCTAGGCTCAACCTCTTTCAGTCACTTGGGCTTGAGCTTCTTCTGACTTGGTACAGACTGGGGAGACTCAGGAATCCTCCTGCAATCCAGGCTATAAAGATAACATCCTTCTAAACATACAAGTTTCCTGATAAGTGAGTTTATTTCCATGTCATTTATGATCCCAATGGTAAATTCTCTCTTCAACAGAGCGTGAGGGTCTGGAAGTCAGTTGTCCTGTCTGGTAAGATCTAGAAGTACAAACGATGGGAGCCGATCTGATCCCTAGCTGCCAGAACTGAAAAATCTTCATGCATTAGGGAAGAGAGCAGGTGCAGAACTTTGGATGGAGGAGGGCTTGGCAATTTGAAGGGAACACACCAGCCTGGGTGACGGTCTGATGGCCAGTGTTATTCCTGCAACAGGGGGATCATAAGCCTGGGACTTAGGCTTGCCACATCCAAGGAAGCATTAGAACTACTATAGACTATGGAAACAGCTTCCTTCTTAAACATTGCAAATTTTGTATTTCATAATGCAACACTATTCCATAAAGCAAGAATAAAAGTAACTAATAAGAGTTTCTGTTTAAAGAAGTTATGGGAGATACAAGGCATTAAACAGGTGAGAAAAGGGTCTTGCAGCAGTAATGCTGCTGGCTATACCTGTCCGATTACTTTAGTTAATGGCTTTGTCTGTCTGTTTTTACAAAACTGAAGAAAGTGGGGAGATTCCCTCTTGTTTTACCAGGAATGTCATTACTAAAAGAGCTAGGAAAATTCTCCTGGCAACAATTTCATCAGAACTGATGGGTTACTGCAAAAGCCTCAGTTTTGATGGGCTGTTCTTTCCTTATGAAAATGAGTCTGTGAGATAATTCAAGGCTGAAGATGAGAAGGAGGAGGAAAAGAGGGAGTATTAAGAAATCCTGGAAATAATTGAGGTTATATGATAAAATACTGACTCAGTGACATCATTTTCACTGATACTGTCACTGATATAATTCAACTTGATAACACAGATATTACACGTAGACATAAACATTCAAGCAGAGAAAGGCATAACTGTTTCATTGATTTTAATTAAATTTTCTTAAGTATTGCAAGCTTGGCATATTTTTAATTTTATTTTCATTAAAGGGCTTGCTTAGTCTCTCAGAGCCCTAATAAAAACCTTCTTTCAACTTCTTTCCTTCCTGTGCTACAACCCGCATTTCTACACAAGAAAAGGACCAAAATATTTAATTTACTACTTCCATATGCTGAAATTTGTGCACACCATTCCCTTAATTTAGGCCACTATTCACTGTATCGTAATAAGGAAGATACTGTTAAATTATGCCCACCTAGAGCTCAGTAGTCTTTGAATGCTAGATAAAATCATTCTGTAAGGCTAATGAAGACAGAAACTCTGCCTGTAACAATATTAAGTTTGTTTTCTCTAGTGATTCGAAGAAGTGAGCAATCTGTCAGTAATACATTGAGGGAAATTACTTGTCTTGTAGGAATTCCCGCTGACAGTCACTCACTTGCAGTGCTGACCCAAACATCTACCTGCTGACAAACAAATTACAGTGTCTAACTTTGAAAAGCTAACTGGCTGTTTTTAATTTTGATTGGTCTCACCAAATCTCTTTCACAATTATCCAATCTCCATTCTTCATTGTGTTAAAAAAAAAAAAAAGGAAAACCGTAACGTTTTTGCACTCCAAAAAATTATTATTGCCTACATCCGAGAGTGTTCTGTCAGATAGAACTGTTAAACTGTGTCTAACCAACATTAAGACTGGCAGCCCTGCCAGTGACTGACTGGGTGAGTGAACACATTACTGAGACAGCATTGTAGAAATTAATTTTCTTCAATAAAGTGATTTTTAAGGCTCATATATTTCACAATCTAAACATATGTCACTGTTTCATAAACAAAATAAATGGATTAAAATAATACATTACCAGTATGCTGACACATGGAAATATTTTAATTAGAAATACTTAAGCTGCGTGATATTTAACTGCTATATTTGTTGAAGAGGAGCATGCATCATTTAATAAGACATAAGGCAGGTACATCACTTTGCAAGATGTGGTACCAGAGTGGGACCAAATCACCTTGACTGTAAGCTATCACTATCAGATCACATTAGACCCACTAAAAATTGCTTTAAGGTTACTGCATATAGAGGAAACTCCTTAAGAGAAACAGTCCACTGAAACAACTTTTTCACTGAAATAGTAAGTCACCAAGATTCTAGTTCCTGAGAATAATATCTCTTCATAAAAGGCCACATTTAACATCTTAGCTATTTAAAGGCTGTATTTACATGACTGTCGCATTACATTGGCCTCTTTCCTGCACATTCTTCTTGACTTACTCTAAGAACCAGCACTAAAATAGCTGAGGAAAGCAAATGTCAACTGTGTCCTGAAATTTATATGTGTGAGAGAATTGGAATAAGTAGGAATGTAATATATTGTTTACTGTACGGAGTGCCCTCTGTTCTCCAAAGGTCAAAAGCATTGTAACCTTAGAGTTACAGTTTCTGATTGTTCCCAGGGTTAAATACATTATCAAAATTAATGGTTCAAACCCCTCAACCTTCAGATATATGAGTATTCCTGCCTCCATCTGCTGAACTGTTCAACTAAAAATAGCATTCTTTGGCCTTCACTCTCCTCATATTGTGCCCCTGAGGCAGGCTATGCAATGCTTCAGCGGTGTGCTGGATCCACACCCAGTGGTATCACAAAAGGTCATTTACTTTGTTTGCAATTAGAAGAGAGTTTGAAAGAGTAGGATGAGATGGGAGGGGAGAACAGTAATAGATAAATACATGTTTAGTTAAAACTTACATTTTTTAAATCAATTATAAAAACTTCAGGCCTCAAGAACACAGCTGCAACTACAGTTAAGACTTTCCAAGGTTCATTAGGGTTGTAAGTGATAAATTTTAAAGGACAAATTAGACAAATAGTTTAGGAAATAAATTATGAACTAAAGCTTTTTTGTTTGTCTTTTCTTTCTTAGAGCTTGCTTTGTTTAGGAATACCTCCAGTTAGCATCATTGTAGTGCTTCCATTTCTATCAACAATTTATCAGTTGTGGTTGAGAGAGTTGCAACATTTCCTTATTTAGCACATGGGCTGCTTTGTAGAAGCATCTAAGAATGAAGGCTTTTTAAACCATAAATAGCACACAGTAATCTGCCTTGTTTGAAAGTAAGGATGTATAGGTGCCATCTCTGCCACCACTGAGACTTCCCAATAACTAGGTTACTGCTATCACAAGAGTTGAGAAAATCCATTCTATGCTCAAGTTCACTCTTTTAGCAAGATTACTCCTCTCCTTACGTATCTACAATCAGTTAATATCACTGCAGCCACTTGAGAACCAAGGACAAAACTTAGGGAAATGCAAAAGGAGAGAAATGGAACAGAAGGTGTCTAAATAAAATAATGAAAATTATTGTTTCTTTTTTTCTGCTTTCACTGATTATTAAAAAACAAAACAAACAAAAAAAAAAAAAACCCATAAACTTCTGTTGTAATGTGCATCAGAACTGGTTCACACACCTCTGTGCATACCTGCTGCGGGTGTTTCTGGTACTGTACCTGTAACCTACTTAGCACAACTTGATCTGGTTGGACTTACTCACAGTTGTTTGAAGCTGGAGGACTAAAAAGAAGCAGTTTTGTCCCTCTTACACAACAGCTGGAGAACTGTTCCTCATAAACAAGGTCCTAACAAGAACATGTGTTCTAGAACACATAATTTAGACCTTAGCCAAATAGTCTAGGAAACTTGCGAGACAAGGCTCAGCTGTCAATGGGAAACATGGGACAGTTTGTATCTTTTTTTCAACATTGCCACAATGTCACCCTCCCGAGATGAGTATGAAATGAAAACAGGCTATCTGACATCAACCCAGGGCAGAACATTCAACTACTTCTGGAATGGTATAGACATGTAGTAACTACAACTACAGTCTTCAACTCAAGCAGATGTACTATCCACAAGTGAGCCACAGACATCCAGAGAAAACACATTTTGATACTGATGGGCTAAATAGCTTCAACGCGATAGACAAACCATTAATTATAAGTCACTGTCACTGGAGAAACATCCTCCATGCAATAATTGCTACTGTTACACAACGTACCTGGGAGTAAATTGCTTTCTCTGCTAGTAAATTCACAGCTTCCCCAGCAGCTGTCCTAAGACACAGTGAACCCAGAATTGCTAGTAGCTCTTACTCAAAGCTTGGTCATCGCCAATGAGATAAGTGAAAAAAGAGGAGGTTACAAGCTTGAAGCTGATAAATAATTTCCACTGCAGCTGGATATAGATCAGGGAATGAAATTTGCAAATGATAGTAATGTCCTAGTAAAGCCGAATCATTAGAACTCCTGCAAAGCTTGTTTAATTGTTTAAATGTTTTTCTACTCCTCAAGTTATCCAAACATAGATACCGTCCCCACTCTCACATGTAGTAACAAAACTGAACCTGTAAAAATTAATTAGCTATTTCTCCCACTGGCTGAAAGGAACAGAAACTAGTTTTGTGATCAGTATTTTAAGTGCTTGGGAAATACTCAGATACCATGGTCACATATTTATGTAAATAAATAAGTGGGTGGGGTACATGGAAGCAAGACAGAGAAAGAAGGGGGAAGGGAAGCAAAGATGAAAAAATGAGCTGAAATGCTACACCCTTAACATTCTTCATGATGCATAACGTATAACAACAAATTCCCTTCCACATATGAATGAAATTTTCTTTTAGGGTACACTTGGGGAAATTACACAAAGAAAATATTAATACTACAAGTCAATAGACTTCAGCCAGTTTGATGATCAGATGAGCAGGTACCAACTGAAGGCCAAGTACTCTATTATTTAAGTCCTCATGAACATGAAACATTAAAGACTTTGAAATGCCATAGAAGTGAAATTCAAATGAAATCGAAAGGGTAGGAGGAAATAAGCCAAAAAACTCTTTTACAGTAAATATATCTGAAGGGAAATTCTATACCCTCAAGCACACAAATATTTTGAATTTATTAACACCACTTTCTTCAACAGTTCTTTATCTGTGCATATCATTTTTAACAGCTCAGCCTATAATTTATGAAAATTAAGGAAAATGCAGTACTGCTGCACGCTCTGGTCAAGGCCGATGTGCAAAAAAGTCTGTGGGTCCCATCTATAACTGCTAACGGGACTTTTGCTTCAATAAGTACGCAAATACAGATTGTCAAAGGATACTGGCTAAAATTGAGAACCTGCTACATTTCCTTTTGTAAAACTCCTCTTCGTTTTTAAAATTTGTCTAAGAGACAGTCTTAATATATTATTATGACCCACAAACATTCTGGGAGATCTTGCTCTGAAGTGCCAGGGTGTTCCCTTTCCAAGTTCTGCTTTTAGGTCATGTCAGATACAAGCTCAGGGGGTCTTTTCTGACTGTTCCGTGGATGAAAAGTGAGTTTTGGTCCCATTCTCACTTATCCTAACTCCACAATAAGAATATCAGCAATGGGTAAAGATGAGAGGGTTTTTAATTTGCTTTGGTCCCTCTGGAAAAAGGTATAATTGCATAAGCAAAGTAGATATTTGGATATTAACATGGCAATGCACTGCTATTCAAGGCACAATTTATTCCTACTTTGTATGTGAACCGAACTTTAACAGAGGTTTCAAAGGTTTACTTGCAAATAGTTACATGCATCTTTAATGGCCTTTCCTCTCATGTTCACTGTCACTTCCTTTCCACACATTTTAACTCTGAAAGCTTTTGACTGTTTCTTCATTATTTATGACATTGTTGTGTCTTTTCTTGTGAAATTAAAAACTTCTTGCCACAAAAAGCTAGCTAATAACATGGCACATAAATCTTTTTTTCACAACATTTCAGTTCTCCTATGCCAAAAAAGCATAAATGACCAAACCAAGCATCCTGACTATGCTTGGCATTTGACCAGCTTAATGCACGGAATGGTAGAGATTACCTAAATACAGAAGTCAAATGAGCTTGCAATTTATTGTATTGTCAACCCCACACTGTGCAAAAAAAGTCTCAGTAGCACACTGGTTTTCATACACTCACTCCCCCAATTAAAGGTAGTATCAGGCAGATACAGGGAAAAGACTAAATGAAAATGAAGTGGCAAAAGACCTTTTCACATGTCTCTCACTGATTGGTCATATAATAAAGAAAATATCATTAATTCTGCTTATGTAAAGTATACAGAACAGTGTCTTTCACTTGGAGTATCAAAGTTGAATGCATGCTGCTGTATTTGCAGTACCATACGTACATAAGGTGTTAATCCTCCTGGGCTGAGCTCAAAAAATATTTAACATTCAGGCTATTATTTAGCATACAGCTGGTTAGCAGTTTTCCCCTAAAATTTTGGCTTCGATCCCACATTTTTTTGTTCTGGCACATACCTGGAGCTGTAAAGGGCTGAGTCCAGAAGCAGCAGCAGCTGCCATTGTTGATGGAATGAACTGCACAGGGTAGTTATCACCTGTCGGGAGAACAATGCGTGCAGGTTCAGACAATGAGCAGAGAATAGCAGCAGACAAGTGCAAACAAGGACCTAGGATTGCCTGTGCTCCACAGCACTCCTCTAAGCCTAAACATCTGCAAAAACAAAAGGCTTTGCTGGGCATGGACTTGCCATGCTCCCTTGGAACTTTTTTGTTAGCAGATAGCTGGTAGGCAAACTGGCAAAACATAGATGTAATACTCATGATTTTTGTTTTTCACAAGCCATGTTCAAATCGGGCATGTAAAGTTGGGCACAAAGTGAGACTTAAGGCCACAGACACGCAGACAAGGCACCCTAGGAAACCTCAGTGGCTCCCAAAGGTTAAATAAATGTCACCGTGTTTCCTAAAACGGGATGAATTTACCACAACCCAAGAAATTTCAGCTCTAATTAATGCAGAGTACTTTCCTTTCAGTAAGAAGTAGCTCTTTCCTGGGAAAGCCACCTAGCCGATTTAACACAGTTGAGGTTGTCTTTGATTGGACATCTCTCAGATAGCCAGTGACAAAAATAAAACTAAATCATCTAAAATTAGCTTTATATATAATTTTAGCTATCTCTTACAGCTGGGATCCTACTCAACTTTAATAGATGAAGTAGTTGTTCAGTTACGTGAAGATCCAGACCCGAAAATCTTTGTGTTCTCTTTACTGGGAACTGAAAATGTGTGTCCTCTGCATAGAGAGGACAGAAAGTACTTTAGAAAACCAGAGATACTGCTGATCAAAAGTAAGTGCAACATGGTGTCACACAGTGCCACTGAGACTCAGTCCATATGAAGAGTGAAGGAATGCTGGAGCTGTTTATCAGTGGAATCTGTAATGTAAAAATTAATACAGTGATGGATAAATTACGCTGTAACTATGACTTAATGGAATATCGCTTTGGCTCAAGTTTCTTATTGAAAGTCAGAGTTATGTACTCTGTATACAGACTACATTTTAACATACTGCTCTTCCGTACGTTTCCGAGATTTACAATAATCAGCCTGTTTTGCGTTAACTTTTCCATTCTGAAAGCATAATGTAATAATGAGGAAAAATATCATATCCAAAATAAAATAATCCGGACATTCCAAGAGAGTTAGATTTTTTTTTTTGTCAACACCCTCAAAGTAAATAACAATACTCAAAGTCTTGGCAGTCACTGGATCTCTCAGAACTCTTCTTATTTACCACCTGAAGTGCTATTGTGTTCAGCTCAGTTAAAATGTTCGGTTGTTTCACTTTTTTAATAAATTGTACATGTCTAATCCTCAAGGTCTCTTCGCATCATATCCATAATACCTCATCAGATCATTGAGCACAGTATGTGCTTGTACACAGTCCAGTAACAATTGGCTTCTGATTGCATATGGAGCTCTGCTACAATGCATTCGCTAACACTATATTGAACTGGTGTCCTATGGAGTAATGTTCAAAATATCTCCTCTTATTTTCCCCTTTTCATGAGGTTGATTTTAGCTTGCAAAGATGTTGTTGTTTCTTTCTTTGAAAAAAAATAAAAAAAAGGCAACAAAAAATCTAGCTCTTTTCTTTAGCTATTAAAACTGTCTCTTTGTGGTTAAGCAAATCTACTCATCTCTTTGATATTTATATGAAATTATCTGAATAAATAAGACCTAATCTCTGTTAAATAACATTACTTTCAGAAATATTTAACAAGGTTTTAAAAAAATCACAAAGATGTTGAATTAATGATGCTTTAAATGGAGGTGGAGGGGGGTGGGGGAAATAACCATCCGAGTTATCAGCATGGACTGTCTTGCAGAACATTTTGGAGGCATTCTTTCTTTAAATATCATGAATAATTCATTCCTATTCCACACAGCAATCTCTTCTTTCTCCCTCCCCCCTCCACATATACTTTTTAAGTTCAATACCAGTTGCTTTATTTGTACTAAAACATTTTCCATGTCAAACATATTTAAAAAAAAATCAAACTCTAAAAGAATTCCCTGCGGCACTCCTTTTTCACAGCTGTCACGCTCCTACGGTTTGAAATAGCCAGATATTTTACACACACGCATACACACACACACACCCCCACACACACAGGCAGACACACGGAGTTTTTAGCTTCACAATTAATTTAACAGTATTCTCTACCACACCCTATAGTGTTCTCTCACTCACCTGCTGGCTACAGTTTTTTTCTTTTGTTACAGGAAAGTATAATTTCATAGTTATGCCATTTATTTATTACTAACACACCCTACTGGCCTTTATTTTTTTTGTCCTTATTTTAATACCCTAAATTTTGGTTAAGTCCTGGTGCGTAGCAGTGTTATTACGCAGAGAACAAAAATTAATACTCTGTCAGCCTTGGAATACTTTGCTGACACAAAGCAGTAAAAGCAGAGTAAAGGTACTTCAGGTTTTTTTCCTCCCTTGAGGAAACTGAGCATGCAGGGAACTGACTGGTTTTAATTTTTAATTACAGAAGGTACATATTTCCCCTCTCTAACTCTCTCAGTGCAAGAATGGATCAAGAAGCTTCTCAGTAGCTGTCTTGGCAAGAAATCAGTCAATGTATTGTAGAGGTGTTTTTTTTACTCCAAATTTGTTCCTCAGTTTGGAACGCCTGCGTGAAGATCCATTCTTTTAAATTTGAACAAAATAGGACAGAACATGTTCAGACAAGTATGCTTTAGGTACCAGGGTGTTCTGGCCTTTCATAACCAGGCCTAAGAAGAATGCCAAAAAAAGAAAATCTGTCATGTTTTGCAAAACAATCTCTTCAATCTCCTTGCTTTGTTGATTGTCTATTTACATCTGGCTGCTGCTGTTTATATATAAATTGGTGTTTACAAGCTACAGAATATCACACCAGACTTCTGTTTCATTTGTCAGGTTGAGCAACATCTTCAACTGAAGAAAAGCAGCATAAAATTGTACCGTGCTGTTCTATGTAAAGATAATGTTAAACGTTCTTCTGTTTCTCTTGGATTAAGGGAGGAAGCTTATTGGATTTTATTTATAGGATGTATGGACTTACTTTCCAGATCATGGCTTTGTGAGCTGTAAGGAAAAGAAGGAAGTCTGGCCAACAGAAGAGTCAGCTCTTGTGAGAATCACAGTAGGGGAAGGCTTTGGTTTATTACCAGTCTTTCATAAAATATGATTTTAAGACTCTCCAAGTTTTCAGTTTGATGATGGCTTACCCATTTTGGGATTATGCCTTAAAACCTGTATCTTCACATATGGATCTGAAACAGCCATTTGCACATTATCCTTATGCAATCATAGAATAATAGGAAACAGCGGCAGAAAAGCTGTGCCAGATCACACACTGCAGGACCTCCCCTCACAGGCACAGTAAGCAGACATGAATATCAGTGAAACCTGATGGATCTAAGAAGATGCTAGCTATGCACACTACTTAATGTAATCACCAAGTTTAATTAGTTCTATGATAAATATCTCACAGTGTTGTAATGTTCTAAGAAACAGAAAACTATTGAGCAAAAGTGGTCACTGCTTTTCAAGACACCTAAAGCCAGCATGATCTGGTTCCTGCCCTACACTAACCTCCCTCTTTCCTCGGTCACCATTCTACTTCCCTGCTCCCTCCTATACACGAACCTGGAAAGAAGTAACTCCTGAGGCACTGCAAAATGGAGGCAGGAGCTACCTTCCTTCTTATCTTGCTCAGTGCCTCTTTACCCAAGGCACCAATGGGGAAACACTAATCATATTCAAGAATACTCCAGCCCACTGAATTTTTGTGTACTCATGCAGTTAGTTAAGGGGAAATTTGCACTGGGAGAGAAGGTATTATGATATTTATGTTACCCAGCAGTTCCAAGAAGTATATACTATGGCCACAGTCAGAAAGCTAGAATAGTTGCTTTGCTGTACTTGGAATGCGATCCTAATAATTGTGTGGCAGCTCTGGGTAAGTATTAACTTCCTAACAGCTGCCTCTCTCTGCTTCCCACTGGAATAAGGGTCAATCCCATAACCAGGTACTCTGCGAGGCTTGTCAAGTGCCTTCAGGTCAACAGTCACAGCACTCATTTGAGATGCAAGTGCCCTAAAGTTTTAATTAATCCAGTATACACCATAAATACTGAAATATGTATAAAAAATTAATTAGGTGGTCTATGCAGCTCTGATTTCTCAATTAGTATTTACCATGCCGGAAAATTATATTACATGACTTTGAGATACATAAGGAAGCACGGGACTTTGGGGTTTTTTTTCTCTAATGTAATTATTACTTGTCCTGAGTTCTTGCTAACTTCGGGATCTTTCACCTCCTAGAGTTTCAGA
Source organism: Cyrtonyx montezumae (assembly GCF_038088225.1). Classification (NCBI taxonomy): domain Eukaryota; kingdom Metazoa; phylum Chordata; class Aves; order Galliformes; family Odontophoridae; genus Cyrtonyx; species Cyrtonyx montezumae. Next base: position 47,003,614 of record NW_027071826.1, on the reverse strand, counting down.
ACATGGAGGAAGAGAGCTACAGCCACCTAATATTATAGATCCAGCCAGTCAGTAGGAAACTGTCTTGTCAGATACAAATAATAGCTGTATATCAGCAATTCTGTGAGTTTTCTTAACATTTGAGAGCCCGGGAATTCAACAGCCATGTTCTGGAAGTGCCTCAGAATCTGTTTAATTCTCTTTCTTTACTAGAGTTATTCCCACTGAGGGTGCAACTTACTGTAGTTTGTTATATTTTCCTACTTTAGTTTAAATGCAGAGTTTAAATTCATATTTGCAACAGTTACCCAAGCTGATATCTCGATACTGAGCTAAACAGCCATGAGCTTGCTTCCCATTTAGCCCATGAAGAAACATCTGCATGAACATACACAAATACACATAACCCTAGCTGTGCACCAAGGTCAGATTTCTTATCCTGGGTGCCATGGGACACTAATGGGACACTGCTTTCAAATCAGAGATGGCTTACATCCAGCCCATTCTGTGGGCTAAGAAAGTAAATGTGAGCATACAACCATTAGACATTTCCTAAATGACATAGTTTCAAAAGTGCCCCACTCCCACAACTCCTGTTACTGAAATCTCTTTCAGTGTCTTTTCTGAATGTCAAAGAAAATTGGCAATGTCGAAACTTAGTCTTGTCTACATCAAACTAGAGTAAAACGAAGCAAAAAACAAAAAAAAGCCCAACAGGCAGGCAAAAAGAAAACTGTAATTCTCTGAAGGGTTAATGCATCTGCCTTCTTTCCTCAGAAGTATAAGCGACTATAAACTGACAGTTTTAGAGGTGAAACTTTCATTTCTCACAAAGGTAGAAGAGTACAGCTAGTAGCAGTCAAGTTCATAATTATTCCTCAGAAATGACTTTGAAGAACCCTCTCTATGAAAAGTGTAAGTTAATCTCCACTTTCATTAATTTCTTAACTACTGCAATGAGAGCTCCAAAAAATAAGAATTAATCAACAGAAACTGTAGTTATGGTGGGTTTTCTTTAAATCACGACCTCTCTTCAACAGAAACTACTAACCTGCCTAGCTACCTTTGCCACACATGTTGTAGAGTTTAATAAATATATTAGAAATATAAATATTCTCATTTCTTGCCTCCAAGTACAGTCAGATCATTATGACTTCGGTCTTGTATTAGGATTAGCTGGATACAAACCACTAACATACTAGTAAATGGCTTAGCTCTGTTCTGAGATATCTAGGTCTTGATTTCTGTCTGTGTTTCAGTCTTTTAACATTTGCTATATATATATATATTTATTTTTTTTTTGCATTCCAGCAGGTAAGAAAGATGGCTTTAAATTTTATCACCTCTTTAATGAGGCCAACAGGGTCACAGGTAAAGCAGTACAAATTCGATAAAGTGTTAGGATAGGTACTGTAAGGAGCACCTTGGGATAACTGCAAAAATTTGTTCCTGTGCAGAAAATCATGCTGGTATTCTTCTTCTAGAGTCACTGCCAAACCAAGTAGCCAACAGAGCCAAAAGCAACAGGAACCAATTTGACATATCACCTTTCAGGGGGGTGAAGAAGCAACAGTTTAATCATTAAGAGTGACTACTCAGAAAGCAACTCCAATTAAAGTAGGGATAGAAAGAAATCTAAAGCACAGGCCTTCTCTCATCTGCAAGATGATAAATATTAGCCAGGTTTATTAAATATTAGTTTCTACAACTGGCAATTCTAATCACGTCTTTGGGGAGAAAATATTCCTCACTTTGTTCCCCAAGTGTTGTGAGGTGGTTACATGTGTGAATAACCATCAGCCTGTGCCATCTACAGCCAGCTGCCTTTCAAAGCTCCATTAGCTGGTTCCTGAATGTAGTGCCCTAGCAAGGCAAATTGGAAAAGAAATTTGGGAGTTTTAAGACTGCAGATAAGATAATTAAAGGATTCAGTGTTTAAAAATATTTGGTGTTTAAAGAGGAATGTCTCTAGACTAAAGAGGCAGATTTGAGCTGGACAAACGGAAATGCTTAGGAAAATGCTGAAATCCTGTTTGGCCTCATTTCATCTAATATTAAGTAAACTTGCTAGAAGAGATTGTAGGTTCAACCTGGTTTTTAATTAGCACACTGTTTATATCATCTATTATGAGGCTTTACTTTGCATATGACCCTGCTCCTTCTGCAGCCAACTGCAGAAATACCACTAATATCAGGGGGAGCAGGATCAATGCTTTACTTTGTACATTTCATATTTAATGTCAAAAAAAGAATCTGGTATTTATGTTTCATAGCTATTATCAGGTTAATATGCTAAAGGCAGCTTGACAGGGAATTAATGAGCAAAATAAGGTGGCTTCTTCTGGACTGAGGTCACTTACAAAGAATGCACAAATGAAAATAAGGTTGACTCGTATTTACTTAACTATCTTCCTACATTGAATTCCTTTGGCAATGTGTCTTTAAACATTTAAAGCCCTGTTTACAAGGAGACTCTGAAAGTAGCTTCAAACCATTATATCCCTAATTGAATTCCCCAGGAGTCCTGTAAACTCAGAGGAAAAAAGAAAGAAATCATAACATTTGCTAAATCATCTCAAAACATATTTCACTGCAAGGTTATGTGACCTGTTACAAGTCTGATGAATGGGATTGAACTACTGAAACCTTTTATTATTTAGATTGAAATCAAACAAAAAGTTGCCCATTTGAAGCCTGATAATTAAATTATGCTTGCTCTGACTTTTATCACTAATTAATAGTAACAATTTTGGCACAAGACAAGAATACTGAAGATAACACAATTAATTACAGATACGTAGCTTTTGTATAATGGCAAAGGGCATAGCAGATGCAAATTAGTAGATTAGTAGGCCAATATTTAGAGGAAATAACTTTTGGGGAAATTATGGTTAAAAAAAAGACACAACATTTCAATAACTAATATTCCATCTACATCCTTCAAACCAGAAGCTTTTTAAAGCGGAGTTGCAAAACTTCACACTATTTCCAACCAGCTATGCCAGTAGTGTATCCTGTATATGAGACAGATTGCATAAGAAGCTACAGTTAATATCTTAAAATGTTAAATAGCTTCACATCCCTGTCAGCTTACCTGGCTTGTAGGTTATTCCTGGGGGGAAGAGGAAACCCTGCTGGGCTGCAGCAGCCGCTGCCAGTGTCCGCTGGTCGTGTGGAAAAATTGGGATCATGAGCGGAGGCATGTGACCCTGAACCTGCTAAACAGAAGAGAGTTTCTGATCAGAAATAGCACAAATTTGTCTTGACAGGTATTTCTGCAGTACTGATAGTGTTCTTGTGTTCACATAGTCCCACGGAACCTTCTCCTTAATGTAATCCCTGCCAATTTCACATTATCACATCAAAGCCCTCAACTAACATTGTTTTCCCTCAGTGTCAAAGGTGTAGCAGTCTCAGTGAACTGCACATTTTCCTCCTTCTTGCTATTTTTTGGTTTTCTGTTTTAGTTAACATCCTCTGCCCTGGCATGAGGTAAAGAAGTATTAAACCTTTTAAAACATACCACAGATTCTTTAAAAAGAAGAGCGGTATTTCTGTTCTTTTTTCGCAAGGTTGCGTATCTTTGGTCACGGACAGTAGAATGACAAGTATTTTAGAAGTAATCTAACACTGCACTAGCCACTCTGATGGTCAAATTTTATAATCCTTAGGGTAATTTTAATTCTGAGATCTTAAGACATTGTGTTTTTTATATATATACCAACAACTGAGGTACATCATTCCAAATATTCGCCACAGTATTAAACAGTCTCCTACACAATACTCCAGCTCTTAAGATTTAAGGCTCCAACATCTTGACTACCAATTAAACTAACATCCTTGGCCATACACAGCTCACTATAATGTATAAATTGCTCATCTGTCTAAGCAGTTTTATAGTTTTATGCACTATCATGTACCTTGGCAATTATGGAGCTACATACACAGAGCATTTCAGAATAAAACCTACTATATCAAATTTAATTTGACCTTAATAAATGTATCAAAGAGTACAAACGTACAAAAGCAGAACGTTCTTCACTTTGTATTAGGATTTGCATTCAACGTATATAAAATGGGAGATGTGACAGAATTGTGTCTGTTAAACCCACTTTTTTTCCTTGTACCTTAATTTATGCTACATATGAGACAGTGGCTAGGATCACCAAGAGTTTTTATCCATCATTTCTGAACCCCACAGCCACCCAAGCATTTGACTATAGTTTCTCTGATTAGTAATTAAGTAAACATATAATGATTTATGTATCAAAGATGGAAAGAAACTTTTTTTTGACAGAAAAAAAATGCTTGCCTTCATCATGCCAGAAATCAGTGGTATCAAATACTATTAAAAAGTTAAGGTACACTTCAAGCATTCTTGTTTTCACTTTAATTCCTAAAAAACTTTGTTTTGTCAAATCCCATATGGTGACCTATGACATTGTTTAAATAGTGCCAAATTTTCTTGTCATATCCCCATTACATTCACAACCATTGATGCAGTGCAGAAATGCTACTGTGTGTGTCTATGAGGGTTAATTTACCAACAACTCTCCTCCTGGGAAAGCCTTAAGATGTAGGTTAATAAAGGTCAAACAAAAAATAAACACTTTACAGTATTTTTTAAAAATCCATTTCTCAAGAAAATCAACTTATAATAAAAAGGTCTTTGTGCAATTACTACTATGGCACTGGGGTGTGAAAGAAACTCGCTTTGAGCAGCTATTTCTTTCATTTTAGCTGAGGTAAGCCTTGCTGTGCATTTTAGGTTATGAGTTAAAGTTGGTTAGATTGGAGTTGATCCCCACGCGTCCAGACCAGGCATTTACCTCTGACAAAATGGTCTGCATTTTGCTGCATGGTGTTACTTTACACTGACTCTACAGGAGTCCGGCAAATGAAAACACAGTCTTTGTCTGATAGAAACAACTGCAGGATATTGTAGAATTCAAACATAATACAATTAACAATCATTTTCCATAGTTTCCAAATGCCATCTAATTAATGGAGCCAAGGTTTCACAGATATCCCTTTCAATCACCAAGCACAGCTGGTATTTCAAGGGAGGTTGCACAGGTACAACACAAACTCAGAAGATTCAATAGAGCAGGAGCTCTGGTCAGAGTGGTGTTGCAAGCATACACCCACAACAACTCTTCACACCACAGTCTCATAAAAATAATTTGAAACATATTATTAGCGCCAAATCCTAACATGGTCATTGGCTTCTTCTCTATTAAATGTTGTAGAGATGTATCTACCATTATCCAAAAGACTTTTTAAGACTATCAAATGTATTCTCCAAGTGTGGAGAATTACCATTGCATGGTCTACCTACCTACTCTACCTGCTCCCCTTCCTTGAAGTACTTACTTTAAACATGGGATCAGGTCCTTGGCCTATATACATCAACATAACTCTGACTAAATGGGATTTACATTTAGAGTGCAAATTGTGGCTTACACTGAAAATAATTACTGAAAGAAGCTCACACCAAATGGCAAACCTTCCCTCCCACTGGTCCTCACTGTCACTTATTAAATACAGTTCCTAGGTCAATGCAGATTTCATTGAGAATTATTTTATCCATAGATGTCAATTTTCAGCACAGGTAAAGTGAAAAGCACAAATAAGTCCAGTAATTGCCCTGCACTGTTAGATGTAAAATGAATATCAAAAATACAGTAGAGAATTTTTTACAATTTTTTATTAAGCTTTTCATGTTTTCCCCTATCTTGATTTTACTGAGTGGAGATAAACTGGGAGGAGGGACTGATTGGTGCACTTCACAAATTCAGCTACACGCCCAGAAATTTTAATTGCTGAGATGTTCTTCAGGTCTTTCAGAAAAGCAAGACGATAGCAGATGCCCGAGAAACACTTTGACTCTGATTCTTTGCATTCATAAAACTAGAGTATTGTTGGATTGGCACTTTCCCCTTTTGTCTCCTCTGTGCTAAGTTGTTGATGATGCCATTTTTTGCCATCTGCCCTAGAGCTTCATTAAAGATACATGAATGAACTAACTGGGCTGCTGTCTTGTGAGGAACAGGTGCTATTGTTTGTCCCTGAAGATTTGCACTAAAGATCTCACTCAGAATACTTGAGAAAGAGCATCTGCAGCAGTCAGTCAGAGAGTAACTTGGCAGAGCCCATACTATGGGCTAATATGCAAACAGTGACACTCAGGGGGACTCATTTTCTCTTTCATGAAGATATATTTTTTTTTTATGATGGGTAATAAATGTTTGGTTTTCAACAGTTCTGCCAGTCTATACCTTTAACGGAAATGCACCAAACCCCGACACAATACTGAGGGTGTTCCTTCCAAAATTCAGCTCTACAGCCTCAAATATAATTCTCTCTTATTTAAAGCTACTTGATAAGATTGTTTCTATACAACAAGCTCAGGTTTAACTACTGTGTTAAACATGAGCAGCCACCAAGATTAGGAAACTCTTAAAAAGTAGTGTACCATTCCTTTAATATTCCACCACAACTCTGACAGCCCTTGGGAACTGATCACAGCATTTCCTTGCCTGAGATCTAAGTCAGGAAGCAACTTTAGAGCAAATCAGCCCTGATTAGTTCAAGAAGCAACTTCCAATTTGATACTCACTGAAATGATACAAGCTGGTGGCCCATTTGATAAGCTGAGCAAATCTGCAGTTCTTTGTCCCATGGGCACGTGAATGCTACTCTTAAAAGTAGGCTGGACAATCCTTGCTAGAAAGTCACTGATGGTTAGTGTTGCACATGGAAAATGGAAGCCAGAGTGATACGGCTTACCACTGCAATGGAAATTACACTGAATGAAAATGACCCACCTCTTCTGGATAGGGAACATAGCACAGCTACTGAGAATATCGAAAGAACAGGAAGAGTTCTGTCTTTAAAAAACAAAACTGTTTCTAAAACAACTAGCATTGCAGCTAGAGAGGCAAAGGCATTCAGAGAAAACGATGGCAGCAGTGCAAGCAAAAAAGGCAGCCTGCACATTTCTGTGTAGCTGAGCTGATCACAGACTCCAAGATTAAATTGAAACCCTACCCTATGCTGGTGACTGAATTCCTTTCCAACTTCTCAGGATCAAACTTGACAAGTTGCCTCTCTTGTGTAGGTGGCTTCAGGAAAGGGGGGAATAAAGTGCCACTGAGAGCAGGCACAGACGTTGTAATATTTCATCATTACAACCAGGGCTAATATAAAACAATGTGATAGGCTAAATACACTCTAATCCCTGGAATAGTCCAACATTCAGCTGTTTGAAACCGTTGCTTCTGAATTCTCCCACCAGAGAAAGATTTGACCCTGATTCTCAAATTGTAGAAATCCTGTGATCTGTACTGAATCTGAAGGAGTACTCCACCACACCTTATCTGAGAAACAGTCATTGAAATTTGCTGGATTGACTTTTTAACAAATTGTGTTTAGGATGCACAACACATGTAGAGGATGAACTAAGTACTGTGATGCATTTCTGTGAAAACCTAATGCATTTACAGGCACCCTTAAGCTTTTCCTTCTTTACATTTGAATTTCTAAGAAATGTGAATTTCTTAACTGATTGGTACAGACAGACTACAACTCCATCCTCTACAAGTGGTCATTAAGCTTTTAATTTCTATGGTAAAAATGTGTTTGAAATTTTCTAGTCTCTCCTTTAAATTGTTTAGGGTTATAGCAGAATTGGACAGATAATGGCAGTGTATCAAGTAAAAATGTGCATTTTCAGAATGTTCAAAATACGTGCTTATATGGTGGAAAATGGTTATGATATCTGATAAGTCAATAGATTACATTCTAAATTTATTCACTTCAAAAATCTTACTGCAGGCAGTGTTCATGCCCACAGTACTACTAATACACAATTTTAAATACCCTGCATATTTCATCTGTTTACCTCACCTCTATTTTAAGTGCTCTGTATATGACATATGACTGTCATTTTATAATGCTATTGGAATTTTATTTAAAAATGAGTCTGTTTGTTTGTTTGTTTGTTTGTTGTCTTTGTAAGAGAAAAATAAAAGGGGAAAAACATGAAATTGCTTTATTCTTAATTAGATTATATTGGTGATGGTTTAAGAAAGTAAACATCATGAAGCATAAAAATGTCAGGAGTTCTATCAGGACTCAGGCATGTAAAAGTCAGCAGGACCACAACGCTTCAAAGCAGTGCTAAGATCTGTGCAGGATTGTGTCCTAATCTCTTCCCCAACTTTGCCAAAATTCAAATGAAATCGTGGTGTGACTGAGTTCCTTTTTTGATCCCCCAAATGGTCTATTTAGTAAACTGCAGAGGAATTGTGCTGAAAAAACGAAAAGGTCTTTTGGTTTCAACTGAATGGCCTGAGTGTTTTATTTCTGCTACTCTGATGAGGCAAAGTGACTGTCAGGCTGGGTTAACAGTTATTAAGGACTTGGCTACTTTGTGTGCCACTGGTGGCTGGGCCTTTTGTTCTGAGCTCAGAAAAGTAACAGAAGAACTATCGAGACTTTGAATTAACGCACCATCAACGTCTGACATTCTCTAATTTTAAGATAGTATGTGAGAGCAGACCCAAGTGCTTCAGTGAGAAATCTCATCTAGCACAAACGATCCTAGGGAATCATCTGTTACTGTATAGAAGGAAGGACAACCTAAGGAAGGTGGGCTCCAGCTGGCCCAAGGAGACCATGCAGGCACTGCATCATAGCTAAGACACACAAAATTGCATTGACACAGCTCCCACATTGAAGATTATACACCAGCTGCTTTCTGCTCCTGCTAGCAATATAGAATCACTAGAGCCTATATCACTATATAGGGAGGTATATTATGTTCTAATTTATCTGCCATCTAATTATCTACAGTCTAATTGAAAAATATTTCCTCTCAGTGAAGTACATGAGCCACAAAGAACATGTCTGCCAATGAGATCCCAAGGGAAGTGCTGGCAAATAAACTGTAAAAAAGATACCATAGACTAGCAAAGTAAGAACATTTCATATAGGAAACAGTATGAAAAATATGTAATCCACTACAGAATTTGTAAATGAATTCTACCTGCTATTTTCTTTCTTTTTTCCCTCTCTTTCTTCCATTTGCCCAACAGTTCAGCATGATGTGGAGATTTCAGCCTACTGCCTTGGCCACACCATTAATGTGAAAATTGTGGCAATGATCATAGGGAGAAACAGAGCATTCTGACTTTTTATTACTTCTTCCTCTCCACTTCAAAACTTCAAATGAACTGAACATAAATTCCATCTGCTTGGGAAATAAAGAAGGGAGCAACAGAAAAATACTACCAACCACACAGAAAACAAAATATTTTAGAACACTAGCTCCTGTTTCATATCTACTAGCTTCTTGTTTTCTACTTGCCCTGTTTTTATCCAGCTTTCGACTACCTGGAAGTAGAGAATTCGACTGAAGATGATATCATGAAACGTATGATAAATGGTAATTAAATCTATTTAAATTGTCTGTATTTTAAGAAACTCTCACTAGGAGGGATGGAGAACATCTCTGCTGTACAGAAATAAATAAAACATGTTATGCAAAAGTGAATTTATAGTTCATTTGGAGTTAGAGATCTACCACCTTTTCAATCCATACAAATGCATAATCTTGTCAATTAAATATTATTGTTAAGGTCTAGTAGTATGTTAAAATCACTTTAAAGTGCAACTAAGGAAAATTCATGTGTGTTTATTACTCCTTAAGGGTCTATTAGTGGGTATTTTATTCAGATTTGTGTTGTAAAATCTGCATAAACTCAGCATATTGTTATCCCCATGTGTGCATTTGTTTGGTTAAAGCATAACAGCAAATCTCTATTTTTGCAACTTCTCGAAAAGTCAAGAGAACTAAAATAGTCCTAATTTTAATCAGATACAAACAGTTATCTCCACAGAAGTGAAGAGTTGACTATTATGCAAATTGTCACAGTTAGTGGTCACCAAGCCATCACAGAAGACTGAGCAAGTCAATTATTTCAGATATTTCCAAAGACTAGTGAAGATGTATGTTTCTCATTTGCACCTTGTCTTATTCTTGCCAAAATATGAAAAATATTGCAGCTTAATGATACTTGTTGATATTTTATATACAGAAGCTCCATTACTTGAGCTCAAATCTAAATATAAATTATGTCAGAAATTCCCCATTAGCTTATGTTTATATGGTGATATCAAAACATGCAAGATTTTCTGTTGATGGAAAAAATTAGAGCGAGGGATGCTTTAAAATTTGCATTTCACATTGGTGCTTTCAAGCAGAGTTTTTCCCCCCATCCTTTCAAGAGGGAGTTGTCTTTTTGAGTAGTAGCCATCACTAGTTATTAACAGGAAATTAATTCCCTCAATAGAAGAGTTTGCAATGTGCAGTGCAAAAAAAAACCCACCTAACTCTACATCACTGCTGACTGCAAAAGGAAGGATTGTCTTTTGCTCTAAAGAACAGCTCCAGATGTGAGAATGAAAACAGAAACATCTCATAGTGCCTCTGATCAAAACTTCAAGGTTGCTTTTTGTTAACAATATGAAACAAAATGATATGAAACCCAGGACTAACTGATGCTAATAGGTGGTCTGCCACTTACTTCACTACAGGAAGAATTTCACCGTGATCAGCACGTTATTTTTAGTTTTCTATGTTCCTTACGATATTCCAGTGTTCGTAACCATTTTGTACTGTAATTGTATTTGCAAAGCACATACAGCTCTTGAATACAAACAATAATTAATTCAAACTCAAAGACCATGTTATGTCTGCAGGGTACACTGGAGGATGCTGATACAAAGAGACTCTGATTTCTTTTTCTAACACAGAAGTAACAACGCAGAGCAGGTATAAAACAATTTCATTATAATCCACTGCTTGTAACCTCTACATCTTATTGTACAATTTTATAAAGGGCTACTGAAAGTTCACAGCTATGGCTAATGAGGGACAGGCTCTGCTGGAAACTCAGAATGAGGCAGTTTTGGAGCAGGGACATGCCAGCAGCACAGAGTTCAGCCCATGAACACTTTTGTGCAGGTAGGACACAAACGTGGAGGTGAGTCACAGCTGCGAAAAGGAGACGTCTTTTCCATCCCACCCAGTCCTGTGCTGTCCCTTCAGCTATTTAGTCCTCTGTGAATTAACCCTCCCTTAATTGTCTCCTTTCACATAGACAGTGTTGCTACTTATCCGCAAGCTGAAACTGATAATATGCAAGAGGCCAGGTCAAAGGAGTTATTCACACCCAGTGAAAATATTCGCATTTATGATATATTTTTGAAGGAGATTAAATGCAGGAGAGTAACCTAGATAACTTCCCCAAATCACATGATGCTTATGGAATGTCTAGATAGAAACACAAAGGGTTATCACAGGCAATTACGTGCAGAACTGGTTTAAGGCAGAAAACTCCTGTGTCTAGAGATCAAAGTCAAATCAGAATACTGATTGCATGCAAAAATTAATTTGTTCCATCTCTTCCTAGGATTCCTCAGATTCTGACACAATCTGACCATCTTTACTCAGAAAAGGCTCCAAGAAGCTGGTGCGTTTGCATACAGTGACTGAGGTGATTGCCACTGCTAGGTGTACAGTAATTACTGCAGATCTGGCAGTAAGCAACAGAGAGCTTCTTACATCCCAGCAACATACACACAGCCTGCTTCCTTCCTACACCAACTGTGTCTGGCTCAAGTCAGTTATATTGGCTCCTCAAGTTTCTACAGCATTTATGATTCATCTATAAAAACATGTTGAAAGAATAAAATCTTTTAAAAGGTAAAATAAGGCAGAAAACCAGGAAATTCATTTTAAAATGAGCATTGGGTATTTCCTATCCAAGTTTGGGTGTTAAAATTCCAGCAGCAGCTATCCTTCAAACCCAAATCCACACGGCTGTGCTGCCTTTTCTGCAGACTACCCTTGATATTCAAGAAGGAATGCCAGCCTTCCAATTTTCAGGCTTGCTCCGCTTTGTAAGAACTCCAGCGTTATTTAAAGCGAGCTTTCGGCTTGCCAACAGATCTCTGCCACGAATCCTCCGCTCGCACTCCCGCTCTTAGTGGGGCTATTTTCTTCAGCTGCTCACGGCAGTCAGTAGGAAGCGGGAGCACGGAGCTGGGCTGCAGTTCAATTTCTGCCTGCTGAATCCATGCTTAAGAGCTGGTTCTGCAACTGCAGCATGCCCGGAGTTTGTGCAATGAAATGCACGGGCAAATCTACATAGCATTATCAGGCACCAACAATGGCCCTTTGTCCAGCTGTGGCTGTCCCCCCTCCACAGCCAGGCCTTATCTGTTCAGGAAATGCCTGTTTTAACTGACAGGTAGGAGATTAAATCTACAGCTGCCGAAACACAATCTCCACTCTGTTAGATAGGCTTTCATTGAAAGGCACTACAAACACATAATTTGTTTATGTTGTACCAGCAATCTTTGACAAAGCAGACTGTCTAGCTGAGACAAATGTGGTTAAACCCATTTATTGTATTATTTCTGCTACACAGAACAAGCTCTTAAAATGTAGAAACTAGACAAGGCACAAAGCTCTAGCTGTCTAAAGAAATCAAGAATAGATGACTTCTTGTTACACTAGCCCCCTTTACACAACGTAGCATGTTCTCTCCTGGAAAACATCCACTGTGATTTCTTTCTTTTCTTTCTCTTTTTTTTCTCTTTCCCCCCACCCCTCTCCCCCCCCTCCCCCCCTTTTTTTTTTTTTTTTTTTTTGAATACTTCAATGATGTTTATGTTTCCAGGTTTTAAAGTTTCTTTTGTTTTCTCCAGCATTAATAGATATAAAATAACTAAGTCAGTCAAAGGATGCCTTCAGTTTAAGAAATAAGGGGATATTTCTGAGAGACTACTCTCAAAGAGAGAATAATTTTCCAGACACACTGTCTGGTCCTCCCGACTTAATGCAAGCTCAAATAGAAGTTTTGCCTGACTAATGAATGCTGGACTGACCCCCCCGTGCCACCCCCCCCCCCCCACCTCCCCCCCCCCTCTGTTTTTTAATCATCAATCACATATTTCTCAAAACATTACTTCATTTTTGTTACACCTTCTGCCTTATTTTAAAATAATATTGCAGGCTGTTTATTCCAAATGAAAGGCATGGGGAACTGATGAATTAAGTGTTTATAAAGCCTACTTTTCAGATTGAAAACAACCTTTTTCATAATGCAAAGGCTTATAAGGAAAACCTGTCTTTTAGTTCTTGTTTCTTCAGGCCATGTATTACTCCTAGTAAACTCTCCTACAAGAACTAAACAGATCCTATTCACTGCATACAGTAAGTGCAGCATTTGTCTCTTGGGAGAAGAGCCCCAGAAACTCTCCTTACTTCAGTGCAGTAGTACCCACTCCTGAGAGATGAGCCCACACCAGTCTCTGCTTTGTGAATTAAAGGTTCTGCTCCAGCTGATCCTCATACGCCACTCCAATTAATGTTACTAGGAGCTGTGTGCACACATGTGCTTAGCCACTGGCATATTAAAGCATCCCTACACTCTGACAAAATTTAATCAATGAGTTTTCCCGGTGTCATTACTATAGATGCTCAGTAAGGAAGATCTTGTAAATCACAGAATTATCCCTCTAATTGTTAATCATCATTAAAAGGAATAGAAATAGGAGAAGTAGTCGACATCTTAATTTTGGTATCATTCATGTTACTTCTATAACTCTCTCACCTCTCATGGGGCATGCTCCTACGTACCATTTGGCAGTATGTTGGTTTCCTTATTATTTTATTTAACCTTAATCACAGCATCCATCTCTGGATTTGAGAGGAAGCTGTACAGAGCTACCATACAAGCTGCCACTCAGAACATTCAGTTTGGCATAAAATTAAAAAAGTATGCAATAAACTGGCTGAATCCATGGGGAATCCCTCAAACAGAATGGATAATGAGGGGAATCCATAACAGACATAAACAAACGCAGAAAGATGTCTGGGGCCAACATCATTATGTAAGATATATGCCCAAGATATATGGGTATACGTTTGAATGTTCAACTTCAAACTCCGGCTGCATTAGATTGATTGAATCTCAGCATGGGGTTCAGTTAATAAACAAACCTTGCCTTTGGAAAATATTTGGGGCTGAAATTATGTATTATAGCCAGGCACCTACTACATGTGGCACGAAGATGCTCTTCTACCTTAAAGCTTTGTTAGAGCAGGATTCTAAAGAAAATTAAAAATCCATACTGTCAGAGGAACAGATACAATTTTCAAGTTAAGTGGCACAACTCTGAAGACAGTTGTTAACCACAGACTATATTTCAGTCAATGCACCAGGGGCATATGAAGAGAATTCACATTAAAAATTTGAGACCAGTTTGAATCTTTGGGCTTTGATTCACACTTCCCATGTTTTTTAAACATGTTGCCCATATTCTCATAAAGGATACAACAATAACGTTAGCAAATCTTTTTGGTAATTATTAATTTCACTGTAGAAGAGCTTTTTTGCTATGCTTGGCTTGTTAATAAAATGCATTTTGCTCACCTCGGGGTACACCATTAGCCTGCAAACTTGCTCTTTTCCTTTTTTTACAGGTTTTGTTTAAAAATTCTTCTTAAACCTGTATATTAATCACCGCTCAGAGGGTGCAAGAATTTGCAGGAGCAGCTGAAGTGCTACTTTTTTTCCTAAAGTAGGAACTAGTTAGTGCTGACAATTTTTACATACGTTGAAACTGGTATGAAAGAAAAGAAAAAAAAAAAAGATGACGACTTGGAGGTGTAATCTAGAGTATAACTTATCAGCCTAAAATAATATCTTGCAAAACTGTAAGCTGTGAAGGCAAGCCCAAGGGACATTCAGAACTGAGAAGTAAGTTGCTATTACCCTAATTTTGGTCATTTGGTCAGCCAACATGAAAGAAGAGAGAGAAGCTCAGCAAAAACGCCTACCCAAACAGACTACCAAAATAAGAGAAGACAAAAAGCTTCTTATGATAGATCTGTTTAAAGTCTTACATCTGTGTTTATTTGTAAGCCACTGTGCTCCATTCTGAAGATGTTTTAGAGCTCAGTTATACAGGAAATAACTGCCCAGAAATTCAGTATTTGTAGCACCTTAGCTCTTCTACATGACAATGTTTGAATATATTGGATATATCTTTGTGGAACTTTATTTGTTAGGAGAAGATAATTCTTTAAAGTATGCACTACCAGTGTTCACTAGAGAAGTTAGTGTGTAATAACATGCCATTATAAAGCCACAAGCCTTAAAAAGCAGAAACAAGCCTATTAAAGATTTTCTTAAAGTAAAAGCAAAATCATGTCCATACATGTATATGTATATATGCATCCATACATTCATAGGGATGCTTATTTAGAGTATAAGGAGAAAATAATACTCATCATATATATGTGTGTAAATATATAATACGCATACACACAGATTCGTATATGCAAAATATGTATTTATATATGCATATTATATATGTGTGTGCGTGTGAATATGTAGAATATGCTTCCCTCTTGTTTCCCAAAGCCCTCACTTGCTATTTCAGTGTTCCTTGACCTATTCAGCTACACCACTTGCTTGATGCACTTCTGGAGGGTCATCGTGGGGAAGACTACATTGGACCCACAATACCTGTGTTTTTTTAACACTTACTCTGGGAAAACCACCTCCACCATTTCAAGGAGCTACTTTGAGCATGATACACTTAACATTTCTCTGCTGAGTGAAGAGGTCAGTGAGCCAGCTGTACTAATGATAGCAGTAGACAACCTCAGTAAGAGAAAAACGTATTTGGAAATCCCTCTTTCACTCGCATCTATTATTGCTGTCTTTATTTCTGACTCTTCTATTTATGAAATCTTTTCTTTTTTTTTTTTCCTTTTTTTAATCTTCTCACTCCTCACATTCAGCTTCCTTGCAAAACTTGTAGCATTCACTCTCACTTCATCTCTTTCAGAGACTATTTTCTGTATATACAAGGCAGCTACCTGGCAGTTAATTCTCCTTTCTAGGTCACTGATACCAAAAAAATCCTGCCCAAAATCTGTCAATATACTTTCATCATGAGACCATAGTAAAGAAAATTTGGCTTTCTTGGCAGTTGGATGGTCGCAAATACAAGAAAAGCTTAGATAGAAGAGTAGTATGAAGACATTCATAAACATCTTTGTGAAAATCACGCTTTTCTAAAACCTCCCTAGTGATGCAGATATCAGTGCTCTTCCTCAAACGTCCTTGTTTGCTAGGCACATGCTGTTGCCTCCACTTTCTTTCCAAGTAGACTCCTCATGATCTAAGTTTCAATTTAAGTTTAGATGCCTTATTCCGAAGCATTTTTTCCCCCCTTTTTCTCATTATAAAAGGCAGTCTAATTCAAAAACTGTGACAAAAGAAAATGTAATGGGATTAATGCAAAATACGCAGATCAACTAATCAGTAAGCTATCTGGGACAATGTTGCTGTCATATTTGAAGGAAAATGCAGGGGAGGGGTGCAGCACTGAGTTTTAAGGAAAACAGAGAGGAGAGGTTTTGATTACCGTTAGGTCAGTAGTGTGCCTAAATGATTTAATGCTTGTGGCTGAATAGAATATCCACAGCATTTCTGGCAGTATGTGCATCCCTGATACTAATGCCCCAGAGTTGGCTGGCACTTGTGGTGCTGTACTATTTGCAGCTCTCTTACTAACAGCAGAGTGAACATCTAAGTAATCTCAACATTCTTATTGTACTTTTTCAGTGTATGCCAATCTGATCTCAGTTCTCTCTCCTGGAAGTCTGGACTGGGTTCAAATCATTCATTCATTTTCCATACTCACTGTCTGACTGGCTTTTGCTGTTACCAGTCACTGCTATAACCTCTGTGCTATGCATAATAAAAATCCTTCCCATCTGAGTTGTCTGCCATGGTTACTGGAAATCTGCTGTATACAGCATTCCCAAGAGTGGTAAAGGAAGGCACCTTTGCTGCAATTGGATAAATATCACCTTTTCTTTAAAGAGAACATCTACTCTCACTGAAACCACAGCTAACGGTGATTGCTAATGCCCCCACCTCTCCAATCAAAACAACGTTAAATTGTGTTTTACTCTTTCTTTAGTCAACATAACTGAATGTTCCACTTCTCATGCCTTACATCAAGGAAAAAAATCTGCTCCCAGTATTTCACAAAACTTCACCAGAAAATATAGCTGGGGTAAAATCTATCTGATTACTGCCTACTTATGACGCTTTTTAAGTGAGTTTGCATGTTAATTTATTGCATGCTTTGTTTGTAAATGTGCTTCTGAAATAAATGAGGCATTTACAAATATGATTAATCTACAGATTCAGAAGCAAGTAATAAAGAAACAAATTACTGAGTGCCCTTGTCCTTTTACACAGAAGCTAAAATATAACTTTCAAACATCTAAGACTGCACAGCTTTATTTTTTAACTAATGTTGTTTCAAACAGAAGTTTTCAGCAATCAATTTTTTTTCCAAGTTCCCAATTCCAGTTTCATTTATACTAGTGTAACTCAGAAGCAATCTCAACATGTGTTGTAAACCAACACCGATGTAAACACTGTGCAGATGAAGTGAAAATAAGGCCGTTATTGTACAATTTTTAAAGTGCTCCTGGAGATTAATATTCTCACCTTTTAACAGATTCAGGCACATCAGCACGAATACAGAAATGCAACAAGTTGAAAATTCAAAGTATTTTTAATAGTGCATTTTATGCCACTCACATTTTTAGTCAGACCACCCAGAGCAAAGAAAAGAAAAAAACCACAACAAAAAAAGCCCTCTGCATTGTTTGCAATAATATGGAAGGAAATTGAGTGTATATTCTCTTCTTCCTGTATTTTCCAGCTAGATTAAGCTGTTGTCTTCACAATTGCCTCCCAGCTGCTGTGACTTGTGAAAACAACAGACCCTGCTCTGTTGTCTGCAGAAAGCCTGGATTGTTATGAGTAACTTTATTGCAGGCACATGAGTGTGTTAAGACTTTAAAACACGCTCAAATGTCATGTGCACACCCAGTGACGGGCAAGAATAATTATGAAAAAACAAGAATTCTATGTCTACGAAACAGTGTCAGACAAAATGGGCCATTCATTGTGTTCCTTTGGGAATGCTTGGACTCTCCAGCCAGAAAACAAAAAAGGCACTTTTTTCCTGCTGTAGGCTGAATACTTAGCTTTGCCATCTGAGCCCTAAGAAAACATGGGCCCCCTCTCTAACTACTGGCTGGCCCGCACACAGTAAAAAGTATTAATGCCCCCCTTTTTTCCAGCAGCTCTCTCTGTGTAGGCTGCGGCCAATGTAAAGTCAATGCAAAGACAAAACAGTTTGCCTAACATTAGTAAAAAAAACATAACTCTTGTACAGTCTGAAAATCCCTCTGACACACAGAGGTTTTATTCTAAGGCATATCCCCTCTATCCTTCGGCAAGTTACCGTAGCTACTGTTAATGCTTTTAGCAGGTATTAACTGCTGCCTGCTGCTTGGCTGCAAGCTCTCTTGAAGTCTGTAGATGAGCTCGACTGTGTACAATTGCTAAAAATTATTACCTAATTGCCTGGTTTACTACTGTCCCTTTTCACAATTTGACTTCCTAAATCAGAATCCCTCTGCCCCAAGAAGAATTAACAGAAAAGAAAATGCTATGTGGTTTAGGTGTGCATCGAGTCGTTCTGATATCGCATTTTTTACTCACAGGTGGACTGACTACAAACCCATATGGACAGTGAGAAATTACAGGCACGTAAAAAGCGCTTCATGGCTTTTTTATGTTTTTTTAATCATTGTTTCTATGCCAGAGAACATTTGACCAACATGCTTTTTTTTAAGCTCATGAATCATTTCTCTGTATTTTCTTTTGACCTAGCATCCATTCAGTATATTTTGTTAAACATCTATATGTCTTTAAATAAGGTGAGCATAACAATTCATATCAGTTTGAGCACTGTTTAACAACCCCCATGACATAAAAAAATCTGTGAACGTTTCTGATAAAATGACGAGAAAAATTCCTGTGAGTTTAGTCTAATGTCTGAGTATGGATTTCCAGGTTAGTATTTGATTAAGACATCTAGCATGGTTTTTGCCTTCACGTATTCAAAGCAGGCTAGGAAATGTGAAAACAACAGAAACAAAATTCTTGAAGGGCTCTGGTCCATCCAAATCTTTATACAAAGCAAAAAGGGACAATGAAGGATGAATTGTACCCTCCAACAATTTTATGGGCTGCTATTTTCTTCACTAAGCCTTCTAGCTCTATTTAGGAAACAAGTCTGCACATCTACAGTATTAAATAAGTTTTGAAAGGATACTCTGCCATAACACTAGTTTCTATCCTTTTTCAGGGCACAAAATGTCCCTTCTTATTTGCTCAGTACATAAACAGCACTGAGCATAATAAGACTCTGATCCTGAATGGGGTTGCAACCAACTATGCAAATATTAGTACTTGCTATATTATAATAGGAGGTCATTATGGCTAATGCTGGGTCATCCCAAGAAATCACAGGGCGTTACATCAAACATGCATGCGTTCATGTTACCTATCCGTCCTTTTCTAGAACCTGAAGGAAAACTATTTCAGACAATTTCTTGTCACTTGAAATACGAAAGCAAAGGGTGACCCTCAAACATATATTTTAATCAGGAACATATAGTACTATGAAATGAACCATCAGACCATCCACGGATTTGTTTTAACAATCCAACAACATCACCATTTCTCATTCATCCACTTAGCTTAATTTTCCTACCATCACTTTCATTGCTGAGGTTGTCTCTATTAAGTCATTTTTTGTGCATCATTAACTTTTAACCAGGCATCGATAGCTTTATTGTTTAAATTGCGTATGACTTTATTTAACGTCAGCATTTCTTCTGGCTCCTGACACGAAGTCACATTTTATAACTAATTAAATTGATCCCTGGGAAGCAAAAGCCACTAAACGGAATTATTCGTACCCAAGTGTCAATATATTAAATCAAAGGGCTAATGAGTTGGGTCACTGCCTCTTTTATC
Source organism: Cyrtonyx montezumae (assembly GCF_038088225.1). Classification (NCBI taxonomy): domain Eukaryota; kingdom Metazoa; phylum Chordata; class Aves; order Galliformes; family Odontophoridae; genus Cyrtonyx; species Cyrtonyx montezumae. The sequence continues at coordinate 46,983,635 of NW_027071826.1, read as the reverse complement.
TGAAAGCTACTGCAGAATAGAATTCATATCATCCTCTACTTTCTGCTTTCACAATCAATTTTATCTAAACCAAAGGTAACTAATTAATACATTTTGATATAGCTGTAAATAATATATTTAAGCCATTTTTTTAACCACTTGAAAATATGTTAAGGTCACTTTTTAGGTGGAAAAAATTGCTCTGTTGAAATAAACTGCCTAAAACTGGATTTTTATTTTTTTTGTTTAACTCCCATGTGTAAAGAACATTAATGCTAGGTCATAGGAAGCTTCAAAAATGACCTAAAAGGTGTTTTATAAGCAAACAGTTTTGAGAATATTTTAGTTTTCAGCCATTTCCATTATAGGCTTAAATCAAGATGAAAATTTGCCTCTTGGAACTGACAATACCGCCTAACGAAAGTGATTAAGAAATGACTAAATTTGTCATGTCAGCTTTTCCTATAGCTCTTGCAGCTGCTGAGTAATATCTTGGATGCTTTCACTATTTACATCTGGACACTACTTTTAAAATTCATCACCTAATAATTCATACCACTCGCAGAATTAGTCATAGTTCAGCTTGCTTTTACAAAATGCCTGTAGATGGTTCAAGAAAGCTATCTTTACTGAAGTTGTCTTCAACTAATCTGATTATGCCCAGATTGTTTAAAAATACATTCTGAATGCCTCAAAAACACATTTTGCCACTGATTTATTTTGCTTGAGGTCCAATCAAGTTCTCATATTTTATAACCTTTGGAGTGCTCTATAGAGGCAAGTGCATTCTGATGGCTACTGATATTTATGATCTATTTATAAGCTATAATTACACTTGAAGTCAAAGTGTATTAAAAAGGAAAAAAATAGTTACACAAAAAGAGGTTGAGTGTCATTGCTCATCTATGCTCAAGCAAGGAAACAGGGATGGGTGGGATCACTTCTTCTTGCTTTAGTGCTCTCAAATCACAACCAGCTCCCTCAAACTTGTAAGCATGCAGTGTACAGAACGGGGAGTCTTGGCTGACCAAAACAACTAATTTTTTGATGCTGCTTGCCATACACACAAGGAGATGAGAAAAGACAGTGAAAGAAGACTTTTTGCCATTCATTCATCCACTTCCCCACAGCAAACAGGGAGCAGGAATGTGACTGAGGCAACACTAGCTCCTTAATCTACTTCTAGGGCTGCACCCCTTACACAGAACAAACTGTAAAATTATAAACTGGTTTAAAAGAAATACCTGAGTAACCATTGAAAGCAAGGCTGTGATTGTTCACTTCAAATTAATGGTTATTTTAACACATAGTGATGAATTAAAAATAGGATGGCAGCAATGTCCCTCTAACGTCCCTTGGTTTTGTTGTTTTACCACAAAGATCAAATGCATCACAAGGAACACCACAGACGTTTTTTAAAAATGCATGTTCTTGTACCCACACATCATTTGCTTTTTCAAACAGTAAATTAGGGGTTTTCGTTGGGCACAGAGGTTTCCTTATAAAACAACTTTAAATAGTCACTTTTATCCGTGTATAAATGGATACGCTTTGGAGGGTCAAGTATGTGCTGTTGTTTCACACCACAAATGTTTTCTTTCGTTTCCAATGGTTAAATGTCACAAGAGTGCTTGACCCCACTACAGAACATCATTCAGGATCTGGAGGAAACCACAAATATTGCTGTACCTGTGGTTGGCACAAGATCATTTAAAAATAAAAGATCATTTGAAAAATGTGTTGTAATACTGAGCCATTTGCACCTAAAAACATTGACAGGAGCGGGACTGTCTGAACATATTTCCTTGTTTAATATTTCCTTATTTTCAAATTCATTAAACATTCAGAGTTATAGCAAAAGTCTTGTACTTAAGATTAAAGTATGTGATACCATGACTGGTCACTGAACATATGAAAATTATTTTCTTTAGTTTAGACTCTTTGGGGAAAAAATGATATGAACGTCAAAGTTCTACATAAATATATGTGGCTTTGGGAAAAAAAAGAGAGTAATCTTTTCAAATAAAGACTTAAGACACAACTGTGCTACAACTCTGTCAGCCACAGCTTCCTTGCAAAGCTTATGAGAGTTCTGTGCAAGGAATATTTTAGAATCACGTTTTGTTAAGTTTTGTTGTTGCCTGAGTTCACTGCAAACAAGTTTCAGACATGATGCTGGAGATATACAAGGAATGAATACTGTGAGATTGACGACTGCAACAAAATATACCCATAGCAGTCTAAAAAATCATGCTCAAATCGCTAGCAGCAGCTGTGTTCATAAATGGTTGAACACTGTTGAACCAAAACAAAAGTTGATCTAGAAAAGGTTCCAGTTCTGATCAATTACAATGGCAACAACTGTCAGCAAAATCTAAGTGTACCTGAGGGCAGTGAGGATTCTTTTCAGTAGGCGGTTCGATCTCTTCCCAATATCCAGCTAGTGTGGTTTGAGCAGTGTTATAGTTAAACCATGGAGGAATCTTTGTTTTAAGCTAAGTTACCTTGCAAAGATAATTGATATATAAGATGATATATTTCAGGTTCAGTATTGCCCATGATAAAACAAAAACACAAAAATAACATCAAATCTACCACTAAATATTTAGTATTGGTCAAGTAGAATTTTTGGGAAGCATATCTGTCATCACATTCAAAGATTGGTTTAGCTTATGGGTTTGGAACGTTCTGCAGAAATAGAAAAGACTAGCCCTTGGTCGGGCTACTTCCACATTCTTTTATAGGCTGTCTTTCAGCAACGACTGCAAAATGATTGGAGTAATTCATTTAAATTCTGTCCATTTCTGCTTTTTAGTAATGACTGAGGACATGTGATCAAGAAATAAATCTAGTTTCTAAGTGTTTAAAAACAGAATATCTCTTTTTAATCTGCTCGATTCGGTTGGGGGAGCGAGGAGGGGGAGGGGAAGGGGAAGGGTGGAAAGGTACAAATTACAAATACTAGTACTAATTAACTTATACTTTTGGTGTCAGAAGAAATTATCCTGGACAACAAGACACAGAAACAAAATCTCCAGTTAACATCACAAGTTCTTTTGGAGAGAAAAGAGGAAAGGAAAGGTTTGCAGAAGTTAAACGCAAGCACACACACTAATAACTATTAAAATGGAAAAAGACATGCTCACCAACATGCTAATGCCAATACTTTAAAGGAATTTTCCCCCAGATTTTGCCAGTGATTTCACTGTTACGCCATTGCTGTTACTATACCCTAGTGGAAAGTAATTTGTTGATATCCCCTTAGGTCATCTCAAGATGTATGGAGCCTACAGCAATTAGCTGCTCATGTTTCTGTCAGTTTCTTGGTGCTAGCTCTTCCTTTTCATTAGACTTTTTTTCCCCTCTCCGTCTATACTAGATGCTTGAGGTCCTCTAGCTCTGAGCTATGCCAGTGACAATTAAGCTGAAATGCTGGAGACCAATATAGTTTTCTTTGTACATCAGAATTAGTACAACAAAATCTGAAGGCATCTAATATTTTGCATGAAGACAGGAGAGAAAATGTGGTAAGAAACATGAATTATTTATGCAAATTCTTATGGTTTATCTTGGCAATTTTTTTGCATATGATTTTCCCAAAATGCGAGCACTCAGTTGCCAACAAATATGGACACAACTAGCCTACATGAAAATTTCCAAACTGCTTACATTCAAAATTGTTCATGCAAATAGCAGAAGAACAGGATACTTGAATCTCCTCATTCCCTTGGAATCTGTATTTCAAATTGTTTGTACCTACAAACTATTTTTTCCAACTAAATTTAATTAAAAATGTTACTTCAGGTGGAATAAATCAGAGGCACAAATAACTTAAGCTGGACAATTTGGTACCTCAGTTGCAGGTTCACTTTGGATTAGATATCTATTTGATTTCACCTCCAACTGAAAATTAATGGTGGAAATAAATGGCTCCAGCCATAAGTTATGCCTTCAAAATTGGTGGAGTACAACCAAGCTATTCTGAGAAGAATCAGCACTTTAAAATAATAGCAAGATGCTCAGGATATCTTAATAATATTTTAAAAGGAATAACTGGATGTCTGTGGCATGTTGAACATGTATCTTTCTCAAAAATACATAATAGATGATCTTACATGAAATTGACTTTCAACTATTTCATGAGTGAAAAACAAAAAGGATAATTAAAAAGCAGAGCTCTAAGAACACTTGGTGATCTCATTTTGCAAGGATTTGTGCAACCACTTTTTATGTGTGGTTGTGCTGAATTAACCACGGTAAAGCAACAGCTAACTGATCCAAATTCAGAAATCATGCTAGCCTCACCTGAAAATCAGTTTCAAGCCATCTTTAGATACATTCTAGTTGACTTTAAAGTTTGTAAATTAATCTTGCTAAGGTCAAGTTAAACAAATTCCAGCAATGATTCTGTATTATTGGCACTAGTGATTGGCACTAGTACAGCAATGATTCTGTATTATTGGCACTAGGCAATTAGTGATTGGTTGAAAGAGTAGTAAAGACAAAATATATTTCAAGCATTACAGAAAACACACAAAAGAACTGAAGGGTTAGATGCACTCACTAACAGACACGAGTTGGGATTTTACTAGTGCATACCGGCATGCAAACAATTTTTCCGGGCCAGTTTCCAAAAGCCTTTGAGAGTACAGCCTTAAGGAGTACAGTTTTTCATGACAGATACCGAACTGACAGTCTACAAGCTGGAATTTTTAAAGGAGGTGACACAGTAGAATATTACTGCCAGTAGTTAAAAATAATAAATAAATAAAAGAAACGGTGATACTACAAAGTTAAAAAACTGGCGATATTTTGTCGTGTGTTTATCTGTCCCTGTAGCATGTGGCTTCTGTACTTTTTATGAATCACAATGAAACATCAAACCCAAAAGTCAAGAGGCAAGTTCACTGTATACTTAAAAAGAATTCAGAAAAATGACTCTTTCTGTCAACTGTTCCCATTCAAAGGCCTGAATGAACAGGCTTTATAAATACGGGGTACTCATAGAAGCTTGCACAGCCAAGTGTGCCTGCAACCAGATATTTCCTATGTGTATAACTAGACAGGGAATTTTCAAAGGCTTGTAGTAAGCAGTTTCAGCAGCAAATTCTCTCAGCCCTTAGTCACATGTTCCTTAAAAGGAAATCATTAGCAATCTAAAAACTCCCTTTCTTTAGTGTTTTCCTATGTATGTTCAATGTACTGAGACACTCTGTAAGTGATATTAACCTCTGCCTGAAACAGCAACCAACAAGTTTATAGTCTTATAAAATACTGTATAGGAACACTGAAGATATATTATGCACCTCGCTTGTTCCCCAGTTCATATCTTCCACGCCATTTGGACTCTCCTTCATAGATGAATAAAGCCACATTCCGAAACCTTTTAAAGAAATGGTCTTCTGAGCCAGGCTCTCAGACTCAGGTTATCTGTATTCAATTCCCAGCTCCACCCAGGCTTCCTGTGAGACTCCAAGTAAGCCACTTAAGTGTCTGAGTTTCTTGCCTGTAAAATTGGATGAATAAAACTTCCTTTCTGTAATTCTTCTTCTGAGTCTTATCTAGCAAGATTTTTTGCTTCTTCAGGCAGAGGGACATCCCTCGCTTTTCAGAAGCAATCACAGCTGAAGAGTCATTCATACCATGACAAAACTCCCAAAACATTGAACTAGACTGACTATACTATTCCAATACCATAAAACTCTTGGTTTATCTCTATCAGTGCAATTGACTGTGGTCAACAAGTGATATTTCAAAGAGAAAAAAATCCTGGAAAGCATGTCTGGCATTTCGCTAAGTCTTTAAACAAAAGGATTATGTGTTTTAAAAGGAATTCAACCTTTAACTTTAGCAGTGGACTCCAATATCTCCTATATTTCCTATGATTGCTCAGCTTCTCAAGTATATTGAACAAAACTCTCAAATCTTTTTTTTCCGTGTCTGTGCTCTTTCATGGGTGCCCACATTCTACAAATACCTAGCAACATCAGAACTACACACACTGTTAAACTGTACTTTTTTTAATCCCGGTTTTCTGGTGACATATAGAAACAACATGAATCTCTTTTTCTCATGGTTTACAGTGTCACCAGTTATACCCAATAAAAGAACATTCTCACATTCTACAGCTGGCAGAGTTGATTCAGTGTGTGTTTGTGAAAACAGTAAGAATGTGATAAGACATGCAGTTAAAGCACCCAGGGTAACCAGTGTCTCCAGTAGAAGTAAATTGTTGCAATTTGGATTTGATTTTATAAATTAGCTGTGGTTATTTTGCAAATTCAAGCAATACTTTATTATGTAATAAAGTTATTTTTAAAGAAAGATCATTAACATGATATTATTTTGTGTACAGAAGTGCCATACTCAACAAGAAATCAAAAATGAGTGGAGTGGAAAGAAGAAAACAAAAGAGAAAGGGTAGAACAGACAAAAGAGGAAAGTTGATTTCTCAGTGAAATCCAGAACAGAGCTGTCGCACATATAAGATGATATCCCATCTTTTACTTGACTATCATAGATGCAGCTTTCTCACTCTTCCACTAAAAATTGGTCTCCTATTAATTAAATAATTAGCCGGAAGCTGTTCACGTTCTTATAACCATATAAGACTATAACAACTTGCCAGTAAAAATTTCTGTCAGCATAAAGGAATGACCTACATAAATAGTATATTTTTTTACTATTCAGAACTTTCTTCATTTTTCCAGTTTTTCCCACCACTCTGCTTAATATTTCTGCATGTTTTGCCAAAACAAATCCAGTATCTTTGATGGTATGATCTGTGTATAATCCACTTGTGATTTTTCATTTAAAGAAGCTATCCCAAACTCAAGGGTGTTAAACTTTTTAAGACTGCTACCCCATATTTTCCCTTATACCCCTGTGCATTCACATATGCATTTTAAATACTACTCTAAAACACCAATAATCCCTCTTTGAAGTGCTGAATGGAAACCAAAAGATCAGACATTTTCAGTTCATGACTTTCAGTATGGGAAACATACTGAGATTATAGTTTGACAGCAATTTCCCTTGTATTTTAGTCCTCAATTGTTTTCCACAGTAAAATTAATTCTAAGAAGCTTTTACTTTGGAGCTTCTGTCAGGCCACAGTTCATGGATCAATCAATGACAGGAAACACCTCTGCTTCTCTTCATTGGCCTCTGAATACATGCTACTAAAATAATGACTGACAACAATTTTCATAAGTTCAATAACAAATACAGCCTGGTCTTATCGGGCAAGTAAGTAATGGATTAGTAACAGCCAGTCATTTGACTTCTCTCTCTTCAGAGCTGGAAGCTTCTGAAGCTTTTCCTGTGGCTGGGTTGTATGTAAGGACTCTGCCCATCTTGGATTCTCCTAAATCCAACAATCAAATGCCACTCAGCAACTTTTCCTGTAGAGGTAAGAAGAAACCCTACCTATCACAAAACAAAACAAAACAAAATCTCCTTGCTTGCCTGCTTTCTTCAAAACACTTGTACTGTAACATTCAATTGAAATCAGCCAAGTTGAAAGGTTAGGGGCATATGCACACAGAGCTGCCTAATGCTCATTTCTAGAGACCAGGCAAACAATACAAATTGTCTATCCTCCTTTTCTATTCAGTTGCAAAACTTACAGCTTGAGAAAGTGAATTTTTTTTTATTTTTTTTCCTACTGTTGCTACATAAGGCCTCTTCACAATAGTGTCATGGACAGTATTTGAAACATAAAGTTTCACAACTTCTCCCAGCCCTCTTCTTTCTGCTCCCTGCCCACTCGCCAGCAGTTCATCCCACAACCTTTTTCTCACAAGCTCTGATGCCCCCTTTCCTGTGAACTTGTTTTATTCAGTAAGCTGGCAGAAGTTCTTGTGAGGTTACAGTGAATGACAAAGAGAAGTGGGAATTTCTTTTTTAGGCTCTGATGGTCTACTATATTATCTCCCCTCTCCACACTGTGCTTTCAATTTCTGCTAAGAAGTCCTTTATAGGCTGAATATATCTTTCTACACTACACCTATTCCATTCTGTCCAGTATCCCCAGTTAGAGTATTGCTCTGATATTTCAACTTTGGTATTCAATCACACTGTAAGCATAACCTCTACCAAAGCTCCTCCAATATTTCTTCCTGCTCAGTGACTTATTACCTTGTCAGAGTATATGTAAACAGCTCACAGAGTAAGGTTATAGAATCATATAACCATTTGAGTTGAAACGGACCATTACAGGTCAAGTCCAACACCCCAGTAATGAGCACCTACAGCTAGATCAGGTGCTCAGAGCCCCATCCAGCCTGACTTTGAATGTCTCCAGAGACGGGCCTTCCACCACCTCTCCTGGCAACATGTTCCAGTGCTTCCCTAGCCTTTTTGTAAAAAAAAAACTCTTTTCCTTATATCCAATGTAAATCTCTCTCCTTATTTACTTTGAAACCATTTTCCTTTGTCCTATTTTACAACACGCCCTGCAAAAGAATCTGTCTCCTTCCTTCATACAGACCCTTTTAGATAAAAGGCCACTCTCAAGTCTCCCCAGAGCCCTTTCTCCCGCAGGCTGAACAGCCCCAGCTCAGTCTGTCCTTCTAGGGGAGGTGTTCCATACCTTGGATCATGTCTGGGGCCCTTCTCTGGACATGCTCTAGCAGCTCCACATCTCTCCTGTACTGAAGACTTCATATCTGGATGCAGTACTCCAGGTGAAGTCTCATCAGCACAGAGCAGGGGGGCAAGATCTCCTCCATCTGAAGACCACACCTTTTTTTGATGCAGCCCAGGAGACAGTTGGCCTTCTGGGCTGTGAGGGCACATTGTTGGCTCATGTCCAGCTTGCCATTCATCAGTAGCTCCAACCTTTTAGCAGGGCCATACTCTGTCCTCACACCATCCAGCTCGTACTGATAGTGCCAGTTGACACAACCCAGGTGCAAGAGCTTGCACTTGGATTTGTTGAACCTTAGCAGGCTCTCATGGGCCCATTTCTCAGGCCTGTTTAAGTCTCTCTAGATGGCAACCCACTCCCCAGGTGTGTGAAATACAGAGTTTGGTATCATCTGCAGACTTGCTGAGGGTGCACTCAAGATTACCAAATCTATAAAACAAAATTAAAGACTGTATTTACTAAAATTCAACTAAATCTAATTACTAAAAATCAACTAAAGCAAAGTTATTAATATCTTCACTTCATGTTGAGTGTTCCCTGTCATATCAAAGATGGCACTGATTTGTGGAGCGTCAGCCCAGAAGCCACAGAAAATGTAGTACATGACAAATGAGTGAGAACTGGATGAAAGAGTAATACACTATTTTAAGCTGAGCATTGTATAAATGTGAGGTTTAAGATGCTCTGTTGTACACCTGTGTAAGACTCTGCCTATGCTCATATGATTCTTACACGTTCCTGGATTGAGCTTTCATCCAAACTAAGCCTGGATTGTGTAACTGGAGGAAACCAGGATCTGCTAGTTTCTCTGACATTTGGGTTTTCTTTCCAAGAGGGCCTGAAAAGCCAAGTTGGATGGGGGTCATGGTACACACCAATGCATTTCTCCCTGAGGGTTAAATAGACTACCAGGCTCTGAGGCACACTTACAATTCAGGCACCTTTCCCTGCAGACAGAGCACAGATGAAATATACGTCCTGAAACAGGAAAACAAACTCAGGCAATAAAAGACAGCCTAGAACTCTGGCCGAAGAGAAGAAGTGTGTAACTGGCTTCCTCTAAGGAATCCAAAATGGTTTCTAAGATCCTTTATTTCCATTATGTCCTTTTAATTATCACAAAGAACAGAATAGATAGATCCCTATCATTCCTTAACAACAGTGCACTTTTCAAGCACTTCTGGCTAGGAAGTTTACCCAGCTTCCCCAGTAGCAAGATCATTGAATGCAGGTGAGTCATTATGAGGAACTGAACTGATGTGGTTATACAACTAGGAAGCCTTTTACATTAGAAACAGGATTGACCATAAACCTATCAATGAACACATGGAAAAAAGTAGAAACTGTCAGGATAAAATTATGGACCAGGGAAAAAAATTAATAGTGAAGTACTTTACAGTGCCAGACTTTGTTCAGATGCAGCCTATACCTCCTTCGTAAGACAGATAGAAATATGTTGGTATATTTTAAGGCTAATAATTTTTACCTGTGAATTATTGAAAAAAATAATAACTTTAAATTCATAGATTAAATGCAGAGACTACAGATCTCTTCCAAACCCTCTTATTTTAGTGATATTCTAATAAAATAGAAGTACTTCTGCTGCTGGTTAGAATTCTTGCTCCCAGAGTAATATGAAAATGGATAGATGAGATGAAACTGATTTCAAAAATAGTATCCAAGTACCTAAACCTCAACTGTTTTAATCAGTTCTCTAAATTTAATCTAGGTGTTACTATTGTAAAAAACAACAACAACAAAACAACATATTATTGCCACCAGAAGTTTACAAAGGATCCACAGAATTTCTGGTGGGTGAAATGGAAAATGTAACAAAGCCTCGACATAGCAAACATGAAGGGAAGAACCTGAGAACTACAGCAGATGACAGACTGATGGTTTTTTTTATTGTTTTGTTTTCTTTTTTAGAGTAAAATCTCCTGTAAGATATTCCTCTGAAATCTCTGAAACTTCAGACAACTTTTCAGCTGGTAGGTCTGCAGAGAACATGTAGGGTACGTTTCAGCAGAAATGAAATCTGTCCCATTTCATGTTCCCTGAGATATACACACCCTCTGCAAGAAGCAATCAAAGTATTTTGATCTGCACCCAAGGCTCTGTTGCTAAGGGAAGTGTTAGAATATTAGTTTTGTATGCAACAGAACTTTTGAATATTTGTTTCCTATGGCTCTGTAAGAGATACAAACTCAGATTTTTGCTCCTTTGATACCAATTGAAGAATAAGCTCTAATCAGAACTCTTTGTGAATTCAGGGCATTTTAACATTGCTTGCTCAACTACATTCTTCACATTCTGATACAGAGAAAGCTTAGACTCAAACCTTTCCTTCCAGAACAACCTGAAAGTGTTTACCAGGGCCACTAATTTTCTTGGGAGTTAAATGAATGCAATACTTTTTACAATTCTTCCATCATCTCAAGCTTGATCAAAATTACTTAATGTGTTCCAAACTTACTCAAGTTGAACTCTGATAGACAGATGGGCAGCACAGTTTAGAAGTTCTTTTCTTCAGAAATCAGGGTAAAAGAATGTGTGTGTGTGCTTTTTAACAAAATGCTATGTGAAACACCAAAAAATAGGCAAACTGACTGAAATTTGCATTCATTACTGCCACTTGATTGAGGCAAGCTGCAATATAGTAATAAATCTTGCACAAGAGACAGAAGGCTGCTTGTAAATACAGAACAAAACCTAAAAAGAAGTGGGGAGGAGAAGTGCAGTCCTGAGTGAAAACAGTCAGGTATCAAGAACAGGAGAGGGAACTGTTAATTATTCCTTCTTTTACAGGAGACCCTGAAATGTTACCTTTACACAATTAACATTTCATAATGGTAAAATAACAATGCAGCAAAGGAGTAAAAAAATATTTTTAGCTGGAAAGAGTAAGCTAATATTAAGCTATTAAAACATTAACTTTTTTCTTCTACTGCTGTTATTTTTTGTGCTTAGGGCTTTTGTGGTTTTGTTTTGTTTGTTTGTTTTGTTTTGTTCTTAACAAAATAAAATAATAAAACCCACAAAACTTAACAAGTATTAAGTCCTTTGGAGCCATGGCTCTAATATTCTCTCCAGCTCTTCACAAATCCTCAGTGACATCTGGGTTCTGTCATAGCATGACAAGAAGGTAATCTGTGTGGGACCTTCCTTTCTGATTAGGTACTTTCTCTTAATCAGATGGAAAGAAAGTCTTTTAGTTAGGAACCCCTCCACCAGGGAATGGAAACAATTCTTCAGAGAAAAGCTTAGCCAGGATCTGTATGGAATCCAAGTTAAATTATCTTCCCTCAGCCCTATACCAGTACCAAGTGCCCCTGCGTACATGTAGTTCCTTAACTTTATTCAAAGCAGAATTTTAATCCAGGCAAGATTTCAACCTGTAATATAGGCCTCTGTGGCATTAACATCTGAATGTCTCTGGAAGCTGTAGTTCATCAAGTGTTATATACTTTGTCATCTCTAGGGAGAAAGGAAATAAATGGGTGATTCTGAGCCTTGACAGCTGTAAATCTATTACCAAGATGCAGGCAGATACACTGCTTCTATTTTGTGGAGTTATTCTGGATTTGCACAGACATAAGAATGACGAGAGTCAGGTTTGCGTCTTCTATCCTATCACAATTACTTTATTTAGTGAACATAAATTAGTTTATTGACTAAACAATGACTAAAGTAAACCTAAACAAATATCTTAAATCCTAATAATGCCTTGCACTCCTCCCTATTACTAACATTCCCTTCTTCAGCATGAGAGAACAAAGCCTTCAAAGGAAAGAGTAAGTAAACTGCAGCAGTCTTACATACCATTCCTGTAAATCCATTGTCCACCCTTTTCTCAGAGAGAAATAATGGATATTTTCTAAATTAGTATCACTGAAATTCCTAATTCTTCATACTGCTAGAGCACTGCCTATACAGGGATGATTTAAAACATCTAAAAGTTTGCAGCTAGTTTCATTCTTAGCATTCTGCAACCTGCAGTTAGGATATTCACTATCTTTCTCCATTTACAGTAGAGCTCAGAGTATAAATCCCAATGACTTTCTACATTAATTCTCTCAGGATGTCTATTTACATTGCCTAGATTATGTCATGGGTGAGAAAAACTGAAATGTGTAGAAAAAAAAAGTCATTTCTCTAATATTTATTGAGTTGTAATTTCTGTTTTCAATGCAGGTTAGAGAGATTATGTCCTCTATCTGAAATTTTGAAACCAATTCTGAGGATTATAATCATTACATTGCAAATATGCTCAGATCTAAGTGTTCCACTTGATGTAAAAAATTAAAATGAGGTTATCATTAAAAAAAGATTACTTGGTGAAGAAATCCTGCAAGGGAAAAACAAAGCTTTCTTACTTTACCTCAGTTGGAAGCAGCGCCTTGTTAGAAACTTTGGTTTTGTTATTTCTGAATGTTATCCCTTTCATATTGATTGAATAAGCAAGTTTTGATTGAATAAGCAAGTTTTATCTAGCAAGGTCACTGCAACTGTGTACCTTTACCGAGCCCTGTTTCACAAGTACACCTTTACCGAGCCCGAAGCACAGCCATGGGCTTTGAAGCCTTGTCTCTGGAGGCCACCTCCGCGGCCATCCTGAGGCCTCCTGCTCCCCACAGAGGAGCAGGCCCCACTGAGCTCTATAAGAACATCTCAGGCAGGAGGAGGTGGGCTGGGGTGTTCTGATATCGAGCCGGTCAGAATGTTCCAACAGAAGAATCAAATGTGTTTCCTGCTTCACCTGTTTGTTTCAGAAGAGGAAATAAGAGTGAAGCCATATAGCATTTCTAACAAGCTGGTTTGCCAGTGGCGACCACAAGATTTTCAAACCTCCTACCCTAGAGTGGCTCGTCTTTCTGTCAAGGTTAACAGCAGACTTGGCAACACCGGCCACGGAAAATAACAGCATTTCCCATGCTTTAAAAAAATGTTGCATCTCAGGCAACCCAAAAACATTTGAAAAGGAGTGGGAAAAGCCCACTTCTTGTATGGAGTAGTGTCATTAGACTATCTCAAAGGTACTAGAAAGGTCTACTGGGTCTAAACACATATTTATACATTTAGTTAGTGGGTTATAAAAAGCATGCCACACTAGACATATAATTAAGTAAATATTAATAAGCTTTACATATGCCGAACCATTTAACTGGACAATATTAATTAACGTATTTACTTGAATGCAGTAAGAAATGAGTATTGCAACTACAGTATGCTAGACAGAGAGAGAAAAAATAGGAAGATGTTAGAGAAGCTATTTCTCTTCACCTTTTGGAGGAAATCGTTCCCTGAGCTTAAGAGGCAATGGTTCTCATTGCAGGACTGACATAAAATGAATACATTTCTTCCTTTATTTTAGGTCAGAGAGACCTTTTAAAATGGCTATTTTTCAAAGAGAAAAAAGACTCCTGTAATTTTAATGTATGTTTATGTAAAATGAAAGCAGCAGTTTCATGTTAATAAACCTTGCTTAGGAAAAAAAATATCTATATATCTATATATATACCTATATCAGTTACTGAACTACAGTGAGTAATTAGCCCCTTAGCATCCCTTTTCTCCAGGAATGCTTCCTCCTGAGCTGGCTCTTTTAAATAGCTCCAGTACTGGCTGCCTTTGTTGAGCTTGGAAATTGTGCACATATGAGAGAAATTAAGCCCTCATTTAACAGGGACACATGCCTGTCAAGTCCAGAGGAACAAAGGCTGGTCCCTGGGGGCTACTCAGCTCCCTGAGGCTGCCACTCATTCTGTTAGCAATGCTTACCCTTTACAGATTGTGTATAAAACCCAATAAATCATTTCATCTGCTCTGGTTAATATACGCATGAGCCTGAGACTTTCTTCAAAGTATTTTTTCTTTCGCTTACAATGCCATTTGTTTTATAAGAGGTGACCCTATGCTAGAGTGTAGCCAGATTTTTACATTTATATAATAACATTAATGCCTGTGTAGTAAACCTGAAACATTTACTGTCAGAAATAAAGACATTTGATGCTACATCTATTTCACACAGGAAATGTTTTATTACATTTTAATGGTCAATAATCATCAGCGTCTATTGTATAAATTACTAGTATATTCAGTTCCTCCTAAAGTTTCATCTGAAACGTATGCATATTTCAGCTGACAGTAAAACAACGGGGCAAATAAAGTGACAGATGTGTAGTCTTGCCTTGAAAGTCTTTTCTCAATTAAAACAAACCAAACAGGAAAGTAATTTAATGAGGAAATCATTTTGGTTTTGTTCATTATAAAATTTTATCACAAAGATGCATCTATACTGCTCCGGATTTTTTTATTTTTATTTTTTTAAAAGGACTTAGATGATTAAAAGGCATTAATAACACAAAGCAATAACCAAAGTAAACAACCCACAAGACAAAAAATATTCATATAGAACCTATCAGCTACCTCTGAGAATTCTGGAGCAGATAGGCACAATTATCCCCAAACATCAATGCACACACACACAGCAGAGGAATATTTTACAGTGAATAAAAAAAGCAAAATGAAATGCTGTCATTTCCACGTGAGCTCTTTTTGTTTTTAAGAAGCGGGTCTAATTCTGAACTTCCAGTATTAGACTGACATAAGTGGAGAGAAAATGAACAACACCAGCTGAGGAAATGGCACCCTGCACTGTATTCAATGAAGCAAAACTCTCACTAACTTGAGCACGAGTTTTCCCTTATACTTGAGTGTAGGATTAAGCCAATGAAGACAAGTTGTGGTGTAGAATAAAAACAAATTAAAGTGCGGAGCTGTATCTCCAAAATGGTGAAAGCAATATTTCAATGCCTACTATTAACAGGGATCCTTTTTGTTTTGTCCACTCAGCAATTTTTAACTTATACATTGAAAGCATGCCATTTTTCAGGCAACAGTATTCCGCTTTGTATTTAAAACCACAAAATAAAGAGAGCTGACAGCTTTAATCCTGATGATACTTGGAGCCTCAAGTAAAAAGAAGCTGGTAAAGCATGGAGTTTTCCCTGCTCAGCAGGCAGAGAAAAAGCAGTTCTGGATTTGATAAGTAAAACCAGATACAGTCAATGGCTCTATGTTAAAGTCTTACAATTAATGGGAAACATCAACGGTCCAAAGAACTTGCCTATCAGTGGGGTTTCAGAGACAGTTTTTCTCCCATTTTGCCTCGAATTCATCTGCCATACAACAGTCCTGATGTTTTGGGTGGGATTTTTTTGTGTGTGTAAAACTATTATGTAAGCTCCACTGACTTCAAAGGGGAAAAGAAATAAAATATTAAGACTCAAGAAAATCCATATTGTTATTATTGATATTTTTCACTGCAAATTAGTGTAAATGTAACAGGGCCTCTGATGAGAAAGGGACTTCTATATGAAAGGCTCTACAAATTATGTAGATGCAAACCTTGTCCTGAAAGATCTGACACCCAAAAGAAGCTATTATAACAGCAGTTCAAACACAGTAACTTCATGCCAGACCTTAGGCTGCACCCAAATGCTTCAATTCAATTCGTGTTAAACCCAAGAAATGAACAAGCAAGTACCAAGAAGTACAAATTTCTGTAAGATGATACTGTTATATTACACCCTGTAATCTTAACAGTGGCAAAAATACAATAAATAACCTATTGCTTTGAGATATAAAAAAATGTACAATGCAATGCACTTTGTTTAACTTAGAAGGGATCTAGGCATCTACAGCTTCTCCTCCATCATTTATACATAAAATGAATTACTAAATAATGGAATGAAGAGAAACTAGAAAGGTAAGAGACTGGGTCTGCCACGTAGTAACAATCAGGGATGATTCTGTAAGCATAAGGTAATTAAAAGTAAGCCTTTACGCATACAAATAAGTTAGCCATCAAGACTGTTGTAATTCTGGAAAGAATCTAACTTGTGATTAAGGATCAGGTCCAAAAGTCACAAAGCAAATGTAAGACTTTCACTTCAACAGAACTCGGTTCATTCATCAGCAGTCCTAACAAATTTACCTGGGTAATAGAATATTTGTTTCTAGAATAGCCATAAAGAAGCATTATCCAGGCTGTTTTTTCCCCTTCAGCAATAACGATCAGAAACTCTGAGCCACTTTATCCACCTACTCTTTACAGATCAAAATGCTGTCTTGAAAACAAGGGAGAATACGCAAAGGTGTTATATGCTATGTATGCCACTGACATAATACTTTAATAGGATATGCTGTAATTTCCTGCAATTAATAACTTAGCACGGCTATAAAGGCTTTTTTTCCAAAATTATACCATTGCGTTTACAACACTAAAATTAATGTTGTGTCAACCTTTCCATTATAAGCCTCCTTTTTCAGAGGTTTATAACTTGCCTATAAAAGTATATTCTGGCCTAAAATGCAGCACTGAAGATCTCCATTTAGAAGCAGCCATTTTGATTAAATAAAAAGTATTATTTAACTGCTGTTTCAAGTTTCTTGAATGCCTTACAGAGTGTATTAGGAAACACCAAAACATGTAGGTATTTCACAAACAAAAATTACTTTCTCTCCCCAGTAAGCCCCCATCTAAAGGATGTTTCACAGCTGTGAAATTTGTTTTACATCTATAAAGAAAATACATGGATTTGGGAAGTGGTAAGCTGCTTCACTGAGTCTCTCCACTTTGCTCTTTGTGTATGACAACAGCTAGTATCACCACTACAGGAGATTCAAAGAAAGCAATAGAGTGGATGAAAGGAACAAACAGATATTTCTCTGGCTAGCTGAAGCTGATTTGCTCTGGCAAAAGAAAACCAAAGAAAACCAAACCAAACCAAACCAAACCAAAACAAAAAAAAACTCCATCAGAATAAATGAAGGCAACAGCTAATTTGACAGAAAATCATGAGAGAAAGGATGCTTGAGACATTATAGACCCACCCTATGCATTCTGAAAACACGCATTTCAGGTCTCTTAAATTTTTTTATGATATCTGGAGCAAGTCAATCAGGAGATTTAACTTCAGTTCCTAAATTAAGAATCTACCCTCCCTGTCTAATCAACAGAAGGTAATTCAAAGCACCTGGACTGCTTTATATGTGGAGCCTAAAATCCTAATTCAGTCATCCAAATTAGATATCTAAAATTAGATGCCCCAAATCTATAGGCTTTTTATTCTGCCTCAAAAGAGTGTTGTAAGGATAATACACTTAAGCTTATGAAACTCAGACATGCAGTTATAGAGGAGATGAGTATCCTGAAAATATTCAGCCAATAAAATTCAATGAGATGGAAAAGGCAAAGCTAGAACAGTAGTAGTATAGTAGAATTCTTCCATACAAACCACTCATCAATACAGAAAAAAAAAAAGTGCTAGACTCCCCTCCTCTAATAAAAGCTGTTTCTTTATTTACATAATATAAATTGCTTTTTCAGATACGGAGTACCAGTCTGTGTGTAGTCAATTAGGCATACATTGCACCACCAGCTTTATTTTGCTGCCTGTAGCAAACAGGAAGCAAACACTTCAGGCTCACCTTCTCACTACATGATGTAGATTGTAAGATAAATATACATTGCTCCACCTCTCCAGTTTACAGAATAAAAACCACTAAAATATTACTTTAAATAAAATTCCCTAAGCCAGAAGTCCCCTTCTATAATGTGGGGCAGTGATTAATCTTAAGATGGATTTTACCACCATCAACTGTGAATTCCTTCACTTTTATTATTTGGTGTTGCTACTTTAATGTTTTCTTATATACTGTCTTTTAGGTGAGTAATAAGATGAATTCAGCATTTCATTACACACTATTGTATATTGTTTACCTCATTTATTTTCTTTTTTATTTTATGATTACAAACTTCAATTTAGAATTAATAGCATTCTGTAAGAGTTAGTGCATGTGAATTAAGTGTGGTGATCTCAGTGCATCCCTCTGGAATTTAAAAGATATTTCACTGTGTTATATCATGTGTCGCACAGTATATCAATTTTTATTTCCCATCTCTCAAGTATGGAACGCACAGTGTGTAACTTCTTAGTTTCTCAATATAGACATAATTTACCCAAGCTGTGCAAGTGCCCAACTTGCTGAAGATGATAAGGTTTAAATAAAGGACTCATACTTTCAAACAACTCAGTCTTGCATATAACATAACCACTATATTATCTAATTATCTGGGAGGAGAGGCTCTAATGAAGTGGGGGAAAAAAAATTAAAAAGAGAAATGGTATAAACTTCAGTCTTAAATCATTTTTCACTTACTTTAACAATGAGTTTAAAATCAGAGACAAAATACCTGGTCAGGGCATGGAAAACTATGCTTTGATATTTTTGCCAGTGTCTGGATTGACTGGTTGCTTAGGGGCCAAAAGTATTAGAAATATTCATTTACTTTAACTATACACCATCAAATGTATACTAAATGTTAAACAACACCTGGTTTACTCATTTGTTTGCATGTACTGCTGTTTTCTTCATGCTTCATAGTTCCTGAAAGCATTCGAAGGAGAAATGTACTTCTTTCTTGCTGACATTAAGCACGAAAACTTATTTAAAATACGTTTGATTCAGTAATATTCTTGCATTCTTGAGAATTCCTACAACTACTTCAAAGACTGAACAACAAAATCATTATGTTCTCTAATATTTTTTATACACTGTTAAGTATAATAACTGAAAAACAATCTTGATCCTTTAGGTCAGGGTTTAGCTCATCTGGTAAATTTAAGATTTTACTGTCAGATTTCCAAAAGTACTTTGCAATTTATTTTTCTAAATGCTTTTGGCCTTTTTATGTGGGGCTGTACTTCATCATTTTAGACCAAATACCTGCTTTGGCAGACAGAAATTCTGACCTCTGATATCATCACATTCCAGTCTTGCCTGTATACCTGAATATCTCTATAAATCAAGTCATTTCAATACTAACATTTATTAACCATTTTCTTTATTCGCTATCTCCTGATGTCAGTTAAAAATTAAAGAAAAGTCATGCAAATCCTGTTTGTTTGGGTTGTTTTTTTTTTTTTGCTCCCTCCTGGCCATCACATGCTTGTCAATCATAAAAACAATAATTGAAAAAGTAACTAATTAGATATGAAAGGCCAATATCTTTGACAGTTTCTGTGTCAGTCCTGGGATACATTTTGATGTAACACAGACGTTAAGACCTGAAAAAGAACTGGTGCGCCCAAAAGGCTGTCTGCTTTTTCCAACTACACATTTAACTGGAAAAACACATTACATCCCTTAAAAACCCTGCCTCATTAATATCTCTGATATCTCAACCACAGTATTAATATTCTAAGTCCTTCTTAGGACTGAGATACCCAATTCCTCAAAGCCTACTTATGTGAGTAGCACTTAGATACAGGTCATCAAGTACTGGCTAAGCAAGTATTACTCAAGCAAATATAACTTCATGGGGTCAGCCCCATTGGTAGGCAGCCAGTTGGCTCTGTTTCTGCTCCCAGTTACCCATTTTAGTTTGTGCACATGTCACTTAGGAAGGAAACTGGTTTTCTCTGCAGGAGCTAATATTGCATTGGAACTGCACTATTCCAAATATTGCAATATTGTAGATACTACATAGTACTGAATGACAGTGGGGGTGATGCTGACTTATACTATTAGAGGATAGCACTGGAAGGGTTCAGAAGCACAATCTGCAAAACTTTTTGGGAGCTAAACAAGAATGTACGGATTTGTGAGCACTGAGGCTGCCAGAGCATTTTGCTTGGTTGGAATGGGCTGACCAGCAGCTAAGAGTGAGCCATGGGCAACAGTACACGTGGTTAGCAAATATTTGCTTTATCTTCTGTTACCCAGGAGCTGACTATAATCTACCCATAATCATCACGTCTCAAACCTGTAAGCACAGGTGGTAGAATGAATGTTTGGGCACAGTAGAATCAGTGAGACTGTAGCCCTGGCTTTGGCATAGGCACAGCTGAGAACAAGCCCTTAAGCCACTGGCAAGGCTGCAATGCAACACACCCAGAAGAAAAGAAGAAACAGTACTTGAAATGGGAAGTATGGATGCCTGTGCTTACATTTCCAACTTTAAAACAGACGTGGGAGAGTGAAAGTAGGAGGGCACATACTATTATTTTCTGCACCAACATGAGCCTGAGGAACAATGACATTTACTTTAGTTTAACTAATTTCCACACATCAGATTGTGTTCAGCACCCATGTGCCAAAGTTCTATTCTTCAAGTCTGTTGAAATATCACTTTCCGAAACATGTGTGCTAACATTTGGCCAACACCACCACAAGATCATTTTATTAACTTGTAGCTCATTTCATAGACTGCTGCTCATGTTGCTAACATATGCTATTCTATCATTTACTGCTCTATAATTAGAGAAGTCATATGAAAGAGATACACAAGGCTTAATTTTTGCATTAAATACAATTTGTTTAGACTCGCGTAGGAGAAAAAAGCTATATAAAAAAAACCACAGTGAATTAAAATAGCTGTCTTGTTTTCTAACAGTTAGAAGGCCATAGTAAAATATAAAATTAAAGATAATGATAAAAGAAATCCCTACCACCTGAAGATTACAAACAGTTTAAGGGATTATGTTAAGAGCAGAATCCAGAATTACATTATGCTATTCCAGAATAATTCTTCTTTCCAACAACAGCTAGCAGGAGCCTTACAAATGGAGGATCAAGATGTGAGACAAGAATCTTTTGAGAAAGGATGAAGCCTTATCCAGTGTGTCAGTTCGCTTACGCTATAACCATGCTGTCATGCCAAAGCATTTTTTAGTACCTACGAAGCTGGGTAAAGGATAGAGAACTGGAGCATTTATTAAAGTGTGGGCTGCTGAAAGAGCGTAAGGATCACACATTTCTGCTTCTCACATCCTACCAACAGAGGAAACCCCAAGACAGCCAGCCAAGAAGATGGCTTTTGATGGAAAAAGCTGTTACAGAGTTTTTGCTTGGGTAATTATCAAATAAGGACTTTAGAGCTCATTAATAAACCACCATGTAATAATTAATAAAATATGAAAGATTTGACTTTGATGTGGAGTGTATTAGTCTTATCGTCCTTGCTGAGCAAGTTCTGAACTGGACAGAAGCCATGATGCCACGCCTACAGTAGAGCCCCACAGATCCAAACCAGTGCTTTAGCAGTCAGCTACAAGTTTCAGGCACTTAATCACAATTTCTCTCTTCCACACAGACAATTCCATTACAGAAGGGACCTAGACACATTTTTTTTTTTGACACTGAACTGATAAAAGAAATAAAATATATAAAATAACAGCAAGAACTGGGAACCAACCTGGAATTTGTAGGAAATGTATCTCTTCTATTATAAATTAATAAGCTTCTGCTATAGTTTACTAAAGTCACCACAATAATTAACATTTTCAACTAGTATAATCTTGACTGCTTATAAATTACAGTACTTTTACCTATTCTTTAATCCAGAAACATTATTAAAATGTTTGATGCAGGCTATAGTGCATCTATCATTACTTTTAAAAGTTAATTAGATTAGATAAAAGAAATAATTAGATTTGCATTTTTATCCTGGTTTTAAACTTCCAAAGAAGATCACAACAGTGTGCCTGTGGGCAATTAAAAACAGCATACAGCAGTGAAATATAAAGGCAAAAAAGGTCTGTTTTTCCTGGCTAATTCATGATTGAAGATACAATTACAAAATATTTTAAGGGTTTGCTGAAGCTGGGGGCTATTCCTAGACTTCTAAGCTTTGTTTATAACTCTCATTTCTCTTTCATGGGAGTATCTGATCTGCGTACCCTGCCAATAGAAGTATCAAATTGCTTTCAATAGCTTTATTTGGTCCTTTTCAGAGCTTGCTAGAAGGGGATCAGTTTCATGATCAATAAAAACAAGAAAGAAAGAAAAAAAAAGGAAAAGAAAGAAAAGAGGAGGGAAAAAAGGAAAAGCGAAAAACTAGAAAAAATGGGGGGAGAATATTTCCTAGAGCCAAAACAGTAGCACTGCAATTGCATTTTGTTTGTCAGTGCTAAATACAGTTTACAAAGAAAGACAATCTCAGAGTGTGTAAATGAACTGACAATAACAAGATTCCAGCTTGAGCATTTTCAGCAAGCTCATTGCAAAGAGCTTTAACACGTGCCCAAAAGGCAATAAATGAGAGGTTCAGCTCTTAAAATTGGAGGTCAGTTACATACTTAATGATGAAGCATATCTTTAAATCTATTTCTACTATTATTATCCTAGCAAAAAAATTAATTAAGCAGGTCAGGGAGGCCAGGAAGGCTAATGTGGAATGTAATTATTCCTGATCTTTAGACATGTACTCCACATAAAAAGATAGTCCTTATTCAGCTTATCAGGTACCTGAGCTGTCAGTAGTTAATCATGGATAAGAAGAGAGACTCATTGGTTCAATCTCTTAAGTATGATCCAAGTTATTCCTATTCAAGGACAATTTAAATAGATCAAATTTTGATGCCAGTATTCTTTTGTTTGCTGTCACAGTAATTATGTTCACTCTTTTTGACTAAAATGGGCAATGCAAGAACATTAATATAAAGTTACAACAGCATGAATGCATAGATTCAAACTAGAAAAAATTACTAGTAGGAATAATTTCTAACAGACAAATTAAATCAGAATATGTACAAGAGCAGAAGCCAGTTTCTCGATGCTGTGGAAATCATACCCAACTCAAATAGAAAAGGAAATGCTTTCCAATGGCATTGAGAGCATAGTACAGTACAGAGAAATAAGGCAAAGGTAAATGGATGAAAGCAGTTTGGAATAGCTCTCCCTGTGACACCCATTGCCAGTTTGCTCATAGAGGCTCAACAACCAGTGCCCCTTTTACAAGATTCAGCCACTATTTAGGACGCACCCTAATGAAGCCATTCTACCAGAGTATGGAAGACAGAATTTCAGCCCTTAAATGCCCTCACACAGAGAAATCCTGGAGCAACATGCTCCAAGCATCAGCAGGATCTAATCCCCTCCTCAGCTGAATACAGTAGGCCTGAAGCAGTCCTCAAGCCTAGTGCTGGAAGATTTGAATTCTGGCAGCAGGGCACTGAGTTCATGAGAATTTTGCTGTCTCAATCCTTTCACAAGGTTGGAACCATTACATAAACACAAGTCTTCCTTTTTCTTAGTGTAGTCTTCTCTTTATGATGGACCACCAAATCCCTCCTCTAAACAGCTTTGTCCTTATTTCTAGGTTTTCTGTTTCACAGAACAGACTGAGAGATGTCCTTGAAATAGCCTCATTTTGTTCCTGCTACTTCAAGAATTAATATGTTTTAAGAAAAAAAAAGAAAGATCTTCGAAGAACCTGAATCAACCTGGAGAGCAATGACTTACCTGCAGTATTTTCTTAATGTAATCTTCACTAAAAGCTTTTCAGACTGATCTTAATTTGACGCACTACATTTCAGCCTACCTCTACAGACTCCACTGTAGAAGACAGTTTATCAGTTTAAATTCTTCTAAGGGAAGAGGATAAGTAGCAATACACTGCACTTGTTTGAATTTTTTCGTTTAAATTCTCAAAACATTATGCTCAAAATGGAGGAAAAGAAAACAATTTTTGAAATTTCAAATAATCAGAACTGAGAACTATTCCAGGTTCCCAGTCCCCTTAGCAAACATACAACTGCTCTCCCCACAGCACACACCTTGAAAGTAGCATAAGCTTAGAAAACATGAGAAAGTTTTCAACATTTAATGACCTAGTACTCTTGAAATACCTCTGTTGTTTTCGTATGCTAAGCTAGATCAATTGCGAATGGATTGCTGACAAGGTTTTGGATGTGTAACATGTCTGGAGTAAGGTGCTCCAGTAAATAGTATGAAAAATCTAATTTAAATAATAAGGCATTGAAATAGTTAAATAAATAGCATAAAACATCATAAGTAATAAATTCTAAATAATGAAAATGCTCATAAAATTAACCCAGTAGGTATCCAGGAAAGGATGTGTTCTATTAAATATGAATTATTTCCACTTTTCTATTTTGTTGACAGAAATGTTGCAAGTTCAATTTACAGATATTTCTAACTGTTTTAAGGGTTAAATGAACTAGATGCACTTGCTCATGGAAACTGTTGTTTAAAAATTAGCACTGTACCTCAGAAAATGACAACAGAGCACTATGTGTCTTATGATGACAACACTGCACAGCAATGCCCTACTCTTGCACACTGCGGACATGTTGTACTTACTTTGAGTAGCTCTGCCCAGACTGAACTAACACCTGAACTACTTCCATTTGGTAATCTGTTCTAAAGGGGAGAGGCATGGAATAGTGCTATTGCCTTTTCCTACATACAAAGTATAGATAAAAATCCACATTGTATTATGTAGGTAATTGCTGTTTCCTAAACAGGCTTTCTCAAGAGTATCTTTAAACAAATACGTTCTGAATAAATCAAGAAGGTTATCAGGGGTACAGTCCCTAAATCTACCAAGAAGAGATAAATAAGCTAAGAACATAAATGTTTATTAGAAAATATTTTTCCCCTCAAACCACAGAAAGCAGGATTCATCTCATCTCTCTTCAGACCTCTAAATCGTAGGCATCAGCATCTACATCCCTTATAGATAATGGAGAAAAAACTGCCATTTTAGGCAACAATTCATCTGACATATTATAAATGTCTACTTTAAGGCGAGATGAATTACATCCTGAAATTATTCACTCTGCTTCTCCCTGCTTACTGTAAAAACAATCTGGATAATTAATTGAGACAACGTATACTGCAGTTATCTACTTTTGATGTGATAAATTCCACTGAGCATAAGTAGTAAGACTTGCATCTCAGTATTGGGTTTTCTTGAGAAGATGCTGGGAGGGAGCATGGGAGAAACAGCCCAGGGCTACATCTCTCACTTACCCCCTCATTTAGCTCCATCCTCCCTGTAGTCCGCCCTTAGAGGGCTACAGGCCTCAACAAACTCCAACACTTGGAATCACTTTAACAACAAAACCTACTATGAACTATCAAGGTGACTTAGCAATTAACTTCTCTCCCAAGGAACTAGCTAACCTGCGGCTAGAAAACCTGCCACAGAATTAAATAAGAACTGATAAACAAAGAGGATAAACATGGCTTATAAGCAAATGGACTATGTAAGCTGGTGTTTAGCCCAGGAAACAATCGCCTAACAAGCTTTTGAGATGGCATCTGCCCAACATATATATCTCATACTGAAGTTGATGATGTTCCTCAGGTGGTGTGAAACGCACTACCAGTCTAGCTAACAACCTAGGACAGGAAATAGCCGTCTGTGACTCAAATACAACAATTAGATTCATCTGACCCACATCAATATCAATTGTTCCATGCAAATATAGGGATTAAAAAACAAACAAAAAACCAACCAAACAAAAAAAAAAAAAAACAACTCCTGAGGAACTAAGGAATAAGAGTAGCTTACACTAGCAAGAACTTTAAAGCAAATCCAGGGAAGGATAACGGAAATAATTTTGCTCACATGAACAAAACAATCATTAAACGCCTATTAGCATATACATCTAGGAAAGGACAAAAAGCCTGTGGGATTCAGCACTATGGATGAAGAAACTTCAGAGTGAAAAAAAATAAATCTGCAATCTATTCTAAGCATTTCTGTGGAATCAGTGTAAGGATAAAGCAACTGGAAAGTAGAGATTCAACTGAAAGTGCCTTTAAACTTTCTACTGGAGTGCAGACTACTTCCCAGTAACACATAATGCACATTCTCCAAACAGGGACGAAAGTAAGTATAATTCCTCTTTTTGCGCCCTAACTTTTAAAGGAATTTAAATATTAGAAACCTCTCCTACAAATAATTCTTCTGTTCAACACATTCAGCTACGTTTCAATGTTATCTTTTATATCAAGCAAAGATTTTTATACAATTTTTTGTTTACTGAGTCCAGGCTTGTAGTCAACCCCTAAGGAACAAAATGGTATCCTTCTTTCACAACTCTAACATCTCTTCCACATTCAGCGCACCCTTCATATGAACGTGCCATCTTCCATAGACAGTGACAAACACAGTGCTTTAAAATTCAATTGTATCTCTCAGTCCAGGTATCAACACATTTAAATATTGATTAAACTCAATTAAAGTCTTATAAAGTAGTTTTTGTAGTATTTGTAAAAGCATTTGCTTGCATTTCTTTCATATGAAGGAAAAACGCCTTCAGTATTGTCATCTAATAGCATGCCAAACAGCTGATAACCCAAACTTAAGTAAATGGTTGGGAACACAATAGTCTGTTAGACCAAAACAAACTATTTCAATCCAAGAACATTTCCATGAAAATGCTTTCATAGCGGGAAGCAGAGAAGGCGACAGAATTGCACATCAACACTGCCTCTTATCTAGAAGGTCAACCCCTAAAACAATGCCTCCTATTTTATTTTGTTGGCCAACAATGTCAGAGATGGATGTTGGTGGTAAGGTAGCTGAGGCTGAACCTTCTTGCCAATGCCCTGTTACATGGTGTTGCTGTGTGACGGGTGGCAGCAGGCAGTCAGTCTGACAAGCAGCATCTGACAGGGAGGTGCAGATGAAACAAACGTGTGGAACTGAATTCAAAAAAAAAAAAAAAGAAAGAAAGAAAGCCCTTTTCCTTATATCCAATGTAAACTTCTCCTCATTTACTTTGAAACCGTTTCCTATCACGACAAGCCCTGCAAAAGTCTGTCTCCTTCCTTCATACAGACCCTTTTAGATACTGAAAGGCCACTCAAGTCTCCCCAGAGCCTTTTCTCCCCCAGGCTGAACAGCCCCAGCTCTCTCAGTCTGTCCTTCTAGGGGAGGTGCTCCATACCTTGGATCATTTCTGGGGCCCTTCTCTGGATGTGCTCCAACAACTCCACATCTCTCCTGTACTGACTTCACATCTGGACGCAGAACTACAGGTGAGGTCTCAGCAGCACAGAGCAGGGGGCAAGATCTCCTCCCTCTATCTGTAGACCACACTTCTTTTGATGGAGCCCAGGAGACAGCTGGTTTTCTGGGCTGTGAGGGCACATTGCTGGCTCATGTCCAGCTTGCCATTCACCAACACTCCCAGGTCACTTTTGGAAGGGTTGTGATTAATATAATGCTTTTCATCCAACAGTACACAGGATATGTATACCTATGGGTCACTATACATGAGCTAACTGGTCCCAGGGAATTAATGGTATCTCAGTGTATGTTTTCCTATCGGAAAACTGTTTGATTTAGTTAATAAAATTTAAAATAATCTTCTAAACTTACAAATTCAGCTTTGTATTTGTATGATAAGGAAGTCTACAAGCAATTATTGAAACTCTGCTTTTACTTCACACAGTATGTCAAGCTCGTTGCACATATTTCTTAAATTTTGTCATTTAATGCTGATAATTCATAAGATTCCGGAAAAAAAAAGCAACCACAAACACTCCACTCATTGAAGAAAATCTTTGTCCAGCAAAAATGCATTTAACAATAATTTTTGAAGGCAAGGAGACCATTCCTAAAAGGCTTCCTTTCTAAGGCATGTTAGTAAAGCATGTGGCTGCTTTATTTTAGATCCTTCCAACCCCATAAATGGAATTTAAGTATAATCAGAAGAGAGCAATAAAACACACTGACCTGAATTTGCTGCTGCAGTAGATTGATTTTGTGCTGCTGTTGCAGAAGTTGCTGCTGTTGTCTTGCAATCTATTAGAAATAAAATTTCCATTAAATTAAAACAGTAATATCGAACATTCAGTATTATTAAGTGAAAATTTTTTCTGTTATTTTTTTATTTCATTTTTATCAAGGATCAGTTGCTTTTTTCTTTAAATGAAATACATTATAAAGATACCTGTGCATGTGAAATAAACATTTTAAACTTAAAAGCAACATGGAAGTGTGGTTATCCTGTAAGAAATATGTATTTGAAGCACTTAGACCTCAACTCAGGAAAGCATAAAAACATAGGTTTAGCTGTGTGCATGTGAATAATCTCATCGCTATTCAACAAAGCATTTAAGCCTGTGGTGAACTTTGTCTACGATGCATTACTGTTAGCTACAATGGGAATGAAACACATGCTTAAAATTAAGTGCTTTGCTGAATGGAGATGGGATTACTCAGGTGCTTAAGGTTAAACACACATTTTCCTCCTTCACTGAACTGGAGCCTTAGCTAGTATTTATAGATGTTTCACTATTCAGCACAAGATCCTAGGGCAAGCTTCTCTTAACTTCATTCACAGTAAGTAGCACATTGCTTCTCTTACAAATCTCAAAGTCCTCCTCGAGACTACTCAAGGAAGTAGGGTTTTAAACAGTATAAAAGCAGCATTTGATGCTCAGTACATCATTCTCAACACAACACTGTGAAAGAAGTACACATTTCCCACTCTCAGTTGGTAGATTCAGTAAATGATCTTGAGAGTAAAGGTTCAATACATCACTAAAAGGAGTGAAAAAAACATGGTGGAGAACAAAGACTCAGGGGAGGATGCTGCCTGGTCCTGACTGTTCCTACACACCCTCCAAAATCAGCATGCAGAGGCAGAAGTAAAAGGGAATCCTTCCCTCAGAGCTGCTCCTCATGATGGGTAAGGCAGCCTGCAGCTGCAGGGGAAAAGTAGTGGAAAGCAGGAGGAAGTGGACAGCTGCTTTAGGAGGTGAACTTCACAGCAGACTGTAACGAGGACAAGATTTGTGTTTCCTAGAAGCTCCAGCTTCAGCACTTCTGCTTTCATTTCTCAAATAAATATTGATAGCAGGGGAAATTGTATCTAGAGCAAAGGAATCCCATAAAACAGAACAAATTTGGTGACATTGGTAGTTTGATTGCTCAAATATACTGCTTTCATTTTGGCAAAACCTCAAGCACCCTCTGCTGTAAACAGAGAAGGCTAGACAAAATATTTTCATTATTAAAAAAAGTGAAGGAAAAGTAGCAAGATTGACTTGGAAATAAACAGTCATGTAGTCTTAGTACAAACTTCAGAATAACTCTGAAGGAACCTGCAGGTACACATTAGCAGCTCATAACTGCACACAGTGATCAAGTCTGTCATTCCCTTCATTTCTCACTTTCCCACCTGGAAATAGCTCTGTAATTTTTTGAACTGCTACAGTTCAAATTCACTTTTGTATGGGGGACCAACAAGAAATCCATACATTCTAAGTCTCACACATGGCCTCGAAGAGACAGAGTTCTGTGATTCTGGGACTGGATCAAAGCAAAGCACAGCACCAAAGGAATCAAGCAACTATCAAAGCCCAGAACAATGATGTCTGCAACAGGGATGAAACACCCTCTTTCTTTGTGCTCGTTGGTCAAATATTTCTGGACAAATCTCCCAGTAAATTCACGGCGAACGAAGACTGAAAAAATCAGGCCCTAGTCTATTTGTTAAAAAGGCAGCTCAAACAGAGGTGCCTGTTTGCCCAGAGGCAGCTCTTAGCACCTCAAGTCATCTGTTATCAGTGGTCTGCAGTCCTGCCTGTACTTGGAAAAACAACCCTGTGCTACACATTTATGTATATTTAACAAACCTATGTGAGTGCTCATATTACTATTTTAATAGTAATACACCAGTTGTGCTATTACACATTTGGACTGTACTGCTCATCACTAAAGATGAGTTCAGCTGGCTTTCTGTTCACACCGGGGCACTGAAATCTCAGTGAAGGTATTTGAAAGATTATTATGACACTGAGTTTCAAAAAGGAATTTCTTGTGGTTTTATACTGAAATCAGACACTGAACGGAGCTGCATCATCGGTCATTCTTTCTGACATATCTTTTTTCACAGATTCACAGTACTGTATGTCAAGGTTTGTTTGGAGCTGCTGGTGACCCATCTGCTACTTCATGTAGTAAGCTATAGCCAAGGCAACAGTGAGACCTTTGTTTATATACGCAAAGGCACTGACTTGCTGCAGTCCTGATTGCTTGTAAACAGCTTTGTGTAGTTGTATGTACAATGTAATACCATTTGAATAAGCATTTCCTGAAGAAACCCAGAAAAATACCATGAAGCATCTCATCTCAGAGGTTCCTCTCAGACAGAACAGCACTGTGATGGAATATTTATCCAATATCCCACAATGCAGTTTACCATAGCAGAATCTTGATGTGTAGACTTGACACAGTAAAGTAGGGTACACAAGCACCATGTGGCTCAAATTCTGAATTTTATTTGCCTATCGGTTGAGCTACATGCTTGCTTCATTGAGCATGACAACCTAGTTTTAAGTGTCATTTAATTTTCATTTTGAAATATAATTACAAAGTGTTCACTGTAAGAGATCACTCGTCTGCAAATGTGTCAAGATTAATTTGTGCTAGCTTATTCACAAGTGTCAATAGTTAATTACTGTGTCATCTCTGGATGGCTAAATGACATTCTAACTTCTGATTTTTTACAGTGCTCCTTTATGTTATTTTCCATTAGGGGATGAGTCCATATCCTACATGTGGGCAAATACTCAAGCACATAAAATACAAGACGTCACAACTCATTAAAATCAACAGAGCATATATTACTGTATATATCCTATAAAATACTTTTAACCGAAAAGATAATTCTAGTAATAATGTCAGATTCCTAAAAACCACACATTCATTTGGACCTGTCTGATCTAATGCCTAGGGAACTACTGTACGGGGATCACTGTTCCACTTTTGTACAGTGAGAAAAGGAGAGACCTTTGGACAACCTCATTTCTTTAAATAAAAAAAAAAATGCAAACGACCAAATCAAACATTGCTTATAAAACACGTCTCATGAAGTTCTGGGGTCCCATATTTCTGTCCAATTATTTTCTTGTCAAAAAGAAAAGGAGTTACATAATGCCTACAGTCTGGCTCATTGGTAACTCTTAAATCACATCTCAGTGTAGAAGTAAGATCTGCAAAATCTATTAAATTTGATTTGTTCTAAGAAATAATTTATTTGAATTTCCACACCCTCTTTTCTCTTAGGATTCTGTAATATTTTTCTCCTCATGTAAAAAGCAGCAGTTTCTGAAGATATTTGAGTTCTTATAACGAAAAAATTTCAAAAATTAAAATTAAAAAAATAAAAAATAAAGAAAAAGAAAGGAAACACTGAGCAGAGCATTATACCAATATTTACATTTAGCATTCTGCATGGAACATTTTCACAGGTTTCTTTTTTGGATCCTCACCTGTTCTTGCTGTTGGCGAGCAAGATCCATTTGCTGTCGTTGTTTTTCAATTTGTGAGGCTGCCAGCTTTTTCTGTTCATCATGGGCAGCCAGGAGCTGCTCCCGTAAGCTGATCAGCTGGGTGATCATGGTGGAGAGCTGTCGCTCTTTTTCTGCCAGGCTTTCTGGTGTACCTAAACGTGCAAAAAAGATGTACAGTAAATATGAGATAGATGAGGGTTACCAAGCAATATTCACAAAAAAACTGGCTGAATCACCAACATGCTCATTTCAAGTGGCAGCTTGAATATATATTTTACTAAACAACCCCAAAAGAATGTAGCACATAGCTTTGATATGCTCTTAGTAAGAGTGGAGGATATAACAAAACAGAAGCAAAAAGACACGGAGTATTTCTTTTTTTTTTTTTTTTTGCTGACAGGAGTAATTGATGATGCAATGTGCAAAAACCCTGTACCTTTCCCATCTAAATCTGCCCGGTATGATAAATACGTTCACAGTTTATTAGATATAACTTTCTTTCACTTTGTATATTTTGTTAGTTGTTTCTTTTTCTTTTCCTAACTATGCAAAAATATTAAAGAAAACTTTAAAGGATGCTGTTCCATCAGAGAAGCAGTTTAATAGTTTATCGATCATTTCTCTAAAATGCCCATATATCTGGTGGGTCATTTGGGTAAATGTAAGCTTTAGTTACGGAATATGTATTTAGAATGAGCTCTACTTGTCCCTAAGAGAAATGGCTAACCTGAGAAAACGGCTTAAAAATTTTCATTTAACTTTCAAAGTTCACTCTATAGAGAGCACTTAATTAATATGAAACTACGGTACATTTATTCTTTGCGCTAATGATGCTTAATGGTCTGTTTATGGGTAAATTGCACAGGTCTCCTAAGTAAAGAGTACAGTCCTTTTGCAAATCAATGCAAAAAATATCCCATCTTACATATGAACATGCTACTCTGTCACAAAAAGCAATGTTAGCTCCCATACTTGAGCCATACACTGCATTACTCTGTGTGAGCTTCTCAGACCCCAGTACTATAAGAAGCTGAGGCAGTTTGGGAATACAGGACAAGCATATGAAGGAGGTTCACAGTTGGAAAGGACATAAATGAACCAATTGTAAGTTGTACAGGAGAAGTGAGTTAGAGAAGAAGCTAAGCAAATTGAGAAGCAGTCAAGTCAGTTATCTGCCACGATGATAGGAGAAGCAGCATAAGAGAGAGGGTATTAGCATCCTTCCTTTCCTCCATTCACAATTGTGATAAGGAATTCATAGGGCTTTCTGAAGAGGAAGAAAATGTGTGAGGAACAGGACCTGGGAGGAAATGGAGAAACTGTCACCAAAATTATGACTCCACCTTCTTCCCAGGAGTAAGATGGATATCTTCTAGGGAAGAGAAGAAAGAGGTTGACAGGTTTCATAAGGAGAGGGAAAACAAAACAGACTCTTGGTAAGCAGGTCACAAACCCAAGATGCTCCACCATTTACATCGTGCTGTGACTTGACCAATAATGGTATTAGACAGGCTTTCATTTGCACAAGTGTCATACAAAAAGCCTTCATCTACACTTGCCTTCTATCAAAAGATGGCTTAACTCATTCACTATAAACAAAGCACACCCACAGACACAAGGTACCTGTTTTTCTGTACAGCTGTTAATAGTATTTTTCTATATAAAGTACTGAAAATATTGAGTCTCTCCTAGTTTTAAGCCTGCAACATACTGATGTTTCAGCATTCCATAATGCCAAATCTTATCTCAAGATGCATGTGACAAAGGCTTCTGACAGGGAAACAACTTCTCACGCTGCAGTAAAAGTTTTAGAATTTGTTAGCATGTTTTTTTTTAGTCCCTAGAAATACAATGGGCGCATGAACTTAAAGCTGCAGGACACTCGAACGTTCAAACTTAGTGCAAATCCTTAGTACGATATGCACAACTGAAACAAGAGAAGACTTTCTGCAAAAAGCTGTTTCAAAGGAAACTTTAAAAAGATTTTAAAAGTAAACCTAGGCAGGTATGCAGCCGGGAAAATATCTGCACTGAAGACACTGCCTCACTAGGCAGGATCCATTAGCTTGCGCTGAGCTCCACTGTTGACATCACTGTGATTATCTAGGACTTCTGAATTGACTAACATTAACCCTCTTAAACTCTACTTTGATTTATTCTTGAATATTTTGCGCCACAAATGAAAGGTTAGTTAGGTGCTTTGGAATATGCTATAGTACACTGATGTTTATTTTTATAGATAAAGGACTCTTCTGCCAAAAAAAACCCTACTTGCCCATTACAGCAGGAAGAGATCAATCAGTCCATCTATTTTAGAAAGCCAATAGGAAGCAACCTGCTGCCTCAAATTATACTTATTGCCATTCACTGCCACCTGGGAAACCACAGCTCGAGACTTTCACATCTGTCAAGCAGCTTTGGCATTGTAATGCAGACCTCTGATCTTACAGTTATAAAATATTTTACACACTCAAAGCAGATATTCATCTCTCCCTCTGTTTCTATCTTACCCAGTATATTTTGTATACTCTGCTTGCTTCAGAACATGAGCAGGAAGGTACCACAGTGAGTGCCTGTTAAGGCAATGACATTTTATTGTTTGGTACGATTAGCTAGAACTGTTTGATATAGTTGCAGCACATTTCTAAGGTCATTTCAATTTTTTTCCTTAATTTTGTACAATAGAAAGCAGAAATAACTCTTCCTACTCAGAAATTCATTCATAGTAATTGTTTTTCTTTCTTTCTTCCCCTCAGAGAAGCATATCTAAAATGAATAACTCCATTTAAAACGCTGTACTCTTTAATTTGTACTGTGCTATGTAATCCAACAACAGGATAGAACTGATGACCACAAAAAGTACACTGTGCTTCTGGAAAATAATGAGACCTCCACGAAGCTGCACGACACCTAACTGCACACAGCTCAAGACAAGAAAAAGCATAAGATGCAGAATGTCGTTGTTGTATGAAGAGTGTGGGGGAGGCATAATTTAATTCTTGAGTGGAAAATCCCAAACATTATTTTACAGTTTAAATACCAATAAAAACAACTTGCTCAGAATGCAGACCAGATTGAGCTGATCCGGCTGGGCTAAGAGAGGTCATCAGTAGCTGTGTGCCATCATCATCTGTTTTGCATCCACTTACTGCAGCAAGCAATGAGATTCCTAAACTCATTACCAGTAAATAAACTTCTTCTGCTGACTAAAAAATATCTATAAATAAAATAAAGTATAGCTCTCCGTAAAATGTATTTGCCATAAAAACAGATAAAACAAAAAGCTTAGTAAAAAATATACAGTAAATATGCCAGCATCCATAAAATATTATATATCACTGCTCTCTTTCTCTCTTCTAATCCTATTCTCCCGCTCCAAAGACAGCAGTGCATTTTTTTTTTCCATGGGGTCTTCCTTATCCCCAAAACACATCTGTCTTGAGTTTCTCTCAGATTTGTCAGGTGGATCAGTGCTCCCCAGGGCCTGCTCCATCTGAAGTATTTTAATTTGACTAAACACCTGATTTATTTTATCTCTCCGATGAGAAAGGCAGTTTGTCTTAATAGAGCCTGTCAGCCTACAGTCCCATTCACAGCAATTTACAGGCAGCCAGGGATGCTGGAAAAGAAGAGTGCTGTGATTCTGTATTTTATCCTCCTCCAGAAAGCACCTAAAAGCAGCTATTCACTGCTACTGCATGTGGCATTTTAGAACTGAATTAGCTTTTTATTCAAGTAACTACACTAGTTGTGAATAGCTTATCTGTAAAATTGCTACATTCACTACTGATTTTATTAACCTTTGGCTCTATCATAAAATGGTCTTCAGTTAGGAAAGACCTTTAAATTTGACACATTTTTCTTAGGGGCCTTTATTTCAGTGACTTCAGACAAACTCAATTTGATCCATTGACTCCCCTCACCAGCAGTATTTAAAAATTCACGTTGTTGAGAACTCGATAGTGCTTAAAGACTTCTTAAAAAACTGCAAATATAATAATTACTTTCACCTAAAGTTCTAGGAAAAAAATAGTCCTTTACTTGTGATAGTCCTTTGGATATATATTGTTGTGCTTATTGTCAGAAGCTCCAAAAATAAAGCAATTTTATTTTGCCAGTAGGTTATTATTGTTTTTGTGTAGATTGAAGCACAAATTGAGATAAAATGATCAGACTGAACAGGACTAAAGCATCAAAGAGAACTTTTGAGAAATTCTGGTCATAGGTCAATCTAACCAGGACTGCGAAAATAAAAAGTAGCTATAAATCTACTGAAAAAGAAAGAAGAGTTCAACTTGTGGTCTAAAATTACATTTAGAAAGAATTCTGTCTGTGGCAAAGACCTGCCTTTTAAAATTGATCACAGCACCACATTATTTCTGCTACACAAAGGAACAGAAAGATTACAGCTCACAATAAAATGCATTTAATAAAAATCAGAAGTACTATTTTGCATTTTAGCTACCTAGATTCTTTTAAAGTGTTTCAAAGAATATTTAAATCTAGTGTGCTGCAACTATGGGGAAAGAATATAACTACAGTTCCTAACTTAATTCCTGACTTACCACCTTACCATTATCAACTACTACATATTTAGGCTGTATTGAGATATGCTGACGTATCTGCATGTTAACAAACACAGGAGGCTTTTCAGAGTTGGATTTGGTACCGTCCTTGCAGCAAGATGTCATGAGATACAAGCAGAGCAATAACTGCTGGCAAAGGAAAAAAGCAGGAATAACAAAAAATAGACTTCTAAACTAATCTCTTTGACACCAAGCAAAAGAAAACAAAATCACTATACATTCTATCCTGGGAATAAAGGACAAAGCAACACAGTCATGAGTAGGCCAAAAAATGTATAGGTCTGATCCAAAGCTTGCTGAAATCAGATTTTTAGCTGTAATACTAAATTACCACAGGTTCCTGAATGTGCTTGACTTAGTTCCCCAACAGGTACCAAAAAAAAAAAAGAAAACAACTACCAGTCAGAGGTGCTCATGCCTGGCTAGCTGATATTTCTCAAGCACTTGGGGATCTCTGCACAGGATCTCTACACAGCTGCAAATTTCTCTCAAATTCCATGATGAGTATAAAGCATTAAAAATATCATCCTTGTTTATGTACTGCATCTAAACTAGCTTTCATCCTGTATACCTACAGGAAATACAGATTAATGAATCGCAAATGATTATTTTTGTTATGTTTTCAGAATGAACACACAGCATGACTTATACGAAACCAGAAGACAGTAATGGAAGAAAGAAGTGCAGACTGTGCCAGAAACTAAGGCTTAAAAAAAAAAAAAAAAGTCACATAACTGCAGTCCCAGAGTACTACCCAACCAAAGTAACTCAATCAACAACCAAAAATGATTTGGAACCAAGTTAAGCAAATCGGCACTGAAAAAAAGCCACTATGAATCAATTACTCTGTTTCTCGGGGGTTTTTTTGTTGTTGTTGTTTTTAATGCACATTGTTTGAGAAGAAAGCAAAGTCACAATACTAGACTTAAAAGAAAGTGTATTTGATCTTAGGTGCCCAGAGATAACCTGGTTAAAGCATTCTGTCTAACACTGCAGTCTGCAGCACACATCAGATAGGCTGTGATGTCTTCACTTCACAGGCTCTGACCAGCATTTAGCATTTACCCTTTTTTGATTGGGTCGCTTTTTAAATGCCACAAAATAGGGCAGCACAAGTCAACAAAAATAAACAGGGAAAACAGAAGAAAGTAACAATGTAATGGAAGGGCTCCGGAGATAAAAGTCACTTTGTGAGGGCTGCCTCACTAAGGAGCCCCTTTGCCATTGCAATAGCATCTAATTTGAGTTCTAACTCCAACAGCAGTTTAAAAAGCTTTCCACTCTAAATGGCCCCAAGTGCATCATAAAGATAAAGCATTTCAGTAGAAAACAGCCACAAAGACCTCTATTATCTTATCAGTCTTTGGTTACAACAGCTGAACCAATATGACCAAGTTCTGAATGACTTTTTTTCCCCCCTTCTTTTTTATAACACTGGAATTTCTTTATTTCATTATCAGTTAGCAATTGTTGATGTTCCCATATGCTACTGTCCAGTCCTTAGTCAATAAAAAGTTATATAAATGCTTCCATTGTGCTTTGTAGCATCCCAGCGCAGAAGGCAGTGCAGCAAACATGTCCAGCATGCAAATCACACTGGATAGCTTCTGTTGCAGAGGTGTGAGATTCCCCCCACCCGTATGTTGCAAAACGATTCTGACTTAAACTTACAGCAAGGAAAAATTAACACCCTATGCCCACACACAATAATGCAGATTAACATTAGAAACTGCTGAAAACGTTCTATAGTGTAAAATCTGTTTGTCATTCAGAAAAATAAAAATTTCTTCAGTTATCACAAAGCATCTTATTCTTATGACAAGGATAAAAATTCTTCACTGTTGATCTGTAGTATTCCCAGTTTCAAAACCATGAAGCTTCATATATTTAAGCCTTTTCCTAGATCTGAGTGCTCTGAAACTATTTGAAACTAATTATGTTTCGCAGAACAGGAGAGTTTTAATACAACTCCAATCTAGCATAGGACAGACTCTTTCCTAGACAAGCTGTAAATTACAAAGAGCAAAGTGGAGATGAATCATGTCAGGCAGGAAGGGACAAGCCTTCGTTTCCCAAGTGAGCATGCCCACCCTGAAGGGTAGGAGGGGGCCAGGGAAGTGACAGCAGGAGTGCTCTATGTCCATGACAAAGGCTACATCCAGCATTGTGGTTCTGCACCTACTACCACTTAGTCTGGGTAGCACTGAGGCTCTCATCCACCCCACCAGACATCTGTGCAGCAAGGGACACCACACATGCTGAAGAGCAATGCACATCCCAATCTCTCTCTGATCAAGGAAGAGGTAAAAGACAAATGAGTCTTTGGGTGCAATTGCCCTCACAGGTCCCCCCTTTATCATGGGGAATCCAAGTGTTCATGTTCTATTAAGTCAACCATTCAAAGAGTCACACTCATTTTTCCCTTCTCAAAAGGATCTGAAGGGTTTATCCCTTCTTCAGACTTTACAAATCACAGAGCTGTTTATTGTTCTTTAAAAACAAGTAACTCACAGGAATGTACACAGTAACCCAGCTGAACATTTCCCCTAAAGGTTTGCCATCGCCTGATGGCAACTGAGGCAGGCTTATCTGCTTCAGCGTTTCCCAGCAAATGCTCATACCTTAGCATTCATAGCCACATTGTCTCAAGAAAAGACCCTAACTTTTTTTTTTTTTTTTTAAATCTCCTCTGTTTTCTGGACTTTTTTTTTTTTTTTTTACCTCTCCACTGTTACCACCTTGTAGCAATTCCCATGTGTTTCCTGAGGAATACCTTATACTCACAGATTCTCTTGCTGGACTCTTTTTTGCAATAACTCTTATCAAACTAAAGTAGGACAATCAAGAGAAAACACTGCAGTCACCAGACCGACATAAACTATTTGTATGTTGCTACCAAGCAGATCTAGAACTGCTTAGGAATAGGACTGGATCAATTAGTTTCTGGTCAGTCCATGGAGCAGCACAACAGTACCTTGTGCCACTTTTAGCACTGTGCTAAATCCACAGTTGAGTCCTAAAATTCAATCCACTTCAAGAATGTACAAAAGAATGTGATGTTAGCCAGAGCTGCAGCCTCCCCCTCCTCCAAAACAGCTCCCACAGAAGAAACAGAATTCCAATAAATTGATTGCAGTTCTCACTCTTTCTTTCATACATACGAAAAAACCTCTATCTGACATGAGTGATAGAGGACTGTATATTTAGAGATATTGTTATTGCTCCATATATACAATTATGTTTTAAAATTGGTAACTCAAGAAAAACCTTTTTCCAGTTTCATGCAGTGATTCTCAAAATTCCACATCTTCTCACCTCATATTCTAAATAATATCAGAAATCCATATTAATTGTTAATTCATGCATGTGCATGAAGATAATTTTCTGATTCAATTACTCCTAGGGTTTTTCAGCAGCAAGTAAATTCAGTTAGGAGAATGCTTTAGTGCCTTGAGTGGTTTTAGAAATGCTTCATATATACTCAATGAGATCTGTTATGGCTACATGAAGAGAAAAAAAATGTGATAATACTGGATATAAACAGGGAAATACATAATAGCATTCCAACTAAAACACTGTTCTTGCTGAAATAGAATATAGCGATAGGGCAGAGGCCACAGGCTGTGAGTAATCCATACAGCAATACAAACACTAAAAGATGATGTAAAGAGAAAAGAAAAATGCGTAGTTTTATTTTGTTAATGGAGGAGACCGTAGCCCAGGGCTAAACACACCAAAATAAAATGAACATGGTGGTGTTATAGAGCAAAATTTGTATTATTATTACTATTGACTTTAACTCTCAATTCCAATGCTTTTTAAAGGAGAAAGATTACAAACAAGAGAGGAAGACAGTCCGTCTATTTTAGGTACTCAGGTAGAATATGAGACTTGAAAAATTTCTTGATTATCACTTTCAGTTTTTTCCATTGTCAGAACTTTCTTATATTGAAAAGGGAGTTTATTGCGAAGATAAGAACAGGAAGGATTTCAGAACATATTTGTGAGCCATACAGAAGAAGGAAATGGATATTAAAAATATATATATAATCAAAAGATAAAAGAGGCATTAGAAGTAAAAAATATGATAAACAGAAAACTTAACATAGCTATGTAATTGTATAACATTTCCTCTTCTGCAGAAAAACTACATTTTATCAGGGAGCATAGCGACAATATGCTACACCCTGTACCAGACAAGCTGTAAAATGCAGGCAGGAGAGTGAAATTCCCTCAGCCAGCTGGGACAATGGTTTTAACCTAAAATGGGCAGGGTAGGTATAAATTTGACATAAGAAGGAAATTCTTTCCTCTGAGAGTGGTGAAGCACTGGAACAGGCTTCCCATGAAAGCTATGGATGCCCCATCCCTGGAAGCATTCCAGGCCCGCTTGGATGGGGCCCTGGGCAACCTGGTCTAAAGGAAGGCGTTCCTGCCGATGGCGTGGGGGTTGGAACACGTTGGTCTTTAAGGCTGCTCTCAACCCAAGCCATTCTATGATTCTATGGCAGGAACTGTTCATAAAGATGAAAGACAGATTGAAACATCATTCACTGTAGAAATTAGCTTTTAGGATGTGAATTTTCTCCATGCAAACACCACACATCATATTTACCAGTGCTGTGTTTTCCTTCTCCATTTTTTTATTCTTCTATTTTAGTGAAGTTATCATCTTAAGTGAAAGCAGCACAAGATTAGTTCACTGCTTGCTTTCAGAGAACGCGTATGAAGCACAAAAAACAGCAGCAGACCAGTGTTATATCTTCCTCAAGTTGATATGACAGTCAAAGAAAAGGTCTGAAACTTAAATCCTGATACCTTCTCTTTGTAAAGTGTGTACAACTAACACCAAGCCAATAGTCCTATAACCCTCGAAGGCATCACAGAGCAAAACAGGGGTATAATAGGGAAATGGGGTATCCAATTTCTCATCTTCTGGAGACTACATCACAAACACTGAATATAAGAAAATCAAGTCCCTTAAAAACAAGGATGTTCACAGTGTTCATAACTTATTCACTGGAATGGAACTAACAATTAACAATTAAATTAACACACAAATATAATTAATACAATTAAATATAATAAATACTATTAAATATACACATAACTCCAGAAACTTCAGTACCTATTATTTTCAACAGTACAAAAACTGATCACCGTATTCCTATAAATACAGTGCATCCATAAGAACCACACATAGCAGGTAAAGTCATTTATTCATATCCCCTATTATTTTATCTGTGAACCTGATTCAAAACATACTAGGTCTTGCATCAGCTTTGGCTGAATTTCGGAATTGTAAAAGGATGAATAGCAGACATATCAAATTAAAAATGCAAAATATACAATTGATCATAATGTTAAAAATAGTTTTCCATACTATTTCTTAGCTTCTATACAATCTACTACATTATGTAAAAAGAAAGGTTAGTAAGGAATTCTCTAAACATAGATCTCTTCTAAGCACCTTTATGTCTGAAAATACTTTCTCCTGACAGCATCACATGAGGATGATGTGCAAAACTGTGCATAGTATTAGAAATTTTAGATATTTTTTCTTATGAAATTGTTAACTCCTTCAGTGAGTAGCTCATAGGTTAATGTGAAACTACAGAAACTGAGAATGAGATACTTATGCAGTGAAACACTGCCCTGATTTTTATGTCATCTTCAAGGGAATTCCAACAACGGCATTTTGCCCTTAACATCATTTTCCTTTCTGGATTATACTTTCTAGCTCTCCTCCCCCCCCACACACACATACATCCCCTCGGTATTCTGACAAAGTTGACTGAACAGAGCTCTACTGCACTAGCAGTGAAGCCTCTAGCCGTCACTTCCAGAAAATAATAAAACTATTTAAGTTCTAGTTGAATACTTGCAACTGTGCCTTGATGAGGAGGGATGGGTGCTCTGACATGTGAATGCTAAGCTATTTCTAACATTCATATAAAAATTGCTGTTAAAGGTGAAAGATTTTTTTTTTTGTACCTTTCTATTTAAGATGTGAAGATGTGATGTTTTGCTTATTTATAATCAAAGATAGTGTCTCCTTCAGAATTACAATGTTTAGAGTCACAACTGATGACAGTCAGGAATAAGTAGGATCTTATCATCCAACACGCAAAGATTAAGAGTCTGCTGAAGAAAAAATGTAAATGGGGAATTCAGGACTGATTTTGAAATTGCTCCATTTCATTGATTGTTCTTTCATAACAGAGCACAGCTGGATAAAAATCATTTTGTTTCCATATTCAACTTTAACAAGTGATTTCTGCGTACCATGGTACTCTTCAAAATGAGTCTTATTTTTTTATTATGTAAACATGATACAATTCCAAATCATCTATACATTTTTTGTTCTCTTTAAAATAGTATTTCTTCCTGATATGAAAGTGAAGAAAAAAAAGCAAAAAAAAAAAAAGCACTTGTTTGGAAGGAAGGGCTCTCCAATTAAAAATTGTATCTTC
This sequence comes from Cyrtonyx montezumae, assembly GCF_038088225.1. Classification (NCBI taxonomy): domain Eukaryota; kingdom Metazoa; phylum Chordata; class Aves; order Galliformes; family Odontophoridae; genus Cyrtonyx; species Cyrtonyx montezumae. The sequence goes on along the minus strand of NW_027071826.1, from coordinate 46,940,817 downwards.
AATCACAGGAATGAACTAAATATCTGTCTCGTTAATCTTACTCTGGAAAGAGAATTGTATATGTACACTCATAAAAATGACTGGAAGGAAGTTGAGTTTAGAGGAAGTTAGTTTAATATCTCATCTGATGAGTATAGCTCCTATGAATTAGATTACATTAATTTTCCTGTATCACAGGACTTTCAGTCACTTGTGATTTCCTTAGTTGCTATTTGTCTCTCATAAAAAAAAGTTCATGATGTAAAAGAAGCTTTTGCTTGTTTTTTCAGACTTCCCACTTTGTCTCAACTACAGATTAATAATGAAGATGAGAAAGAATCATGTTTTAATTAAGTTTCCCATTTTAATCAGCAAGCTATTGAAAAAAGTTCTGGATAGCATTTATTCTGCTTTTTGTCAGTGTTTGCAGAAAAAATGTGAACCTTCTCTTAAAATAGTGAGGAACATTCTGAACCGTAATGACTGGGAATATATACATGGAGTGGTGGAAAGACGCGAAAGCAGAAGTCCGTTCAGCTTTTAGATGCAACTGTACATGGACAAATGAGGTGAAAAAAACCCCATGTAATTACTGTACGTTCTCCTGGTGCTAACCTAGTTATAGGGAGGATGATGTGGTACGTTATATGCAACCTGAACATCTCTGTCACAGGACAGTCCACAGGAACAAAGACAGTAATTAATTCTTACATCTGTGAGTGCAAGAAGGGGCAAGATCCATTTCACAGGTGTCACTGCACCTGCTTTATAAAAAGGCCAACAGATTTATTTGCTTTGGAATGAGATCCTAATACTCTGGTAATCTTGTCTCTTTTCCTATATACTAAATTATTACCCAAACACATTTCTTCTATTGCATCCAGAATGCATAACATACACATGAGATATGTGCCCCTGGTGAAATGTATTTTGACTTATGATGTTGCAGTTACTTTTTATATATCTTGTTAAATAAGTTACTTCCATGAGTTTTTAGTTAGTAGTTACACCACTCAAAAATGTCTAAATATAAATATGAGGAGTATTAGTACTGCAAGATTTATATACTTTAAATATAAATTTTAATTTTGATCTTAATTACATGTTCATCTTTCATGTCTTACAAATACAAACAAGTATATCAATGAAAAACTTATATTTGCCTCTGAAGATTTTTATTGCCTCTGGTGATAAGTAATGAAGAAGGAAAGTTTATTGCAAAACAAGGACATTAGCATACCCTGTCGATCATGGAAGCTGTAAAGAAGAAACTTCCTGCTTCATCTTAGAAGAGACAATTTAGTCAAAAGCCTTTGATATGTATGGCAAAGCAACAACTTCTTATACATTTAGAATATGCCCACAGAAGTCAGTTGAAGGATTTACACTGATTTCAGTGAGCTTTGAAACAAGTCCATTGATATATTCATTAATAACAGTGTTAGGTGGTCAAAACTGGAAGTTTCAGGGTTGCAGAACACCGTATTACTTTAAATTTCTTAACTAAACAGTCATACACTGAAAGGGCTCCTTATCTGCTACACAGAATCTACTAACCTGTGAAACCCATTTAGCAGAGCATATTAATATGGATTATCTCATCTTTCACAATAACCACAGTCTCAGTACATGAGAAGGAAAAACCAAAATAACCAATGCTTGTTGGTCCTTCGTGATTTAATTAGAAAATAAGCAAGCAAACAAAATGAAACCGTTCTGGAATAAATTACATTTCCATGAAAAACTAGTTGTGCTTATCTCAAATACATGCAAAATTATCAATCCAGCTTTCTAACTACAGAAAAAACTCCAATCTGTAAATTTAGGTCACCTCTGGATAGCGTGATCTGGAAGTTCTACCCATATTCTAACGCTGTACTGGAATAATTATAGACTAACCATAGGCATGAGCTTCTTTAGCCAGATGTTTCTTACAAGCAACTAGAAGCACATTTGGATATCTTAATTCAATTTATTTGTATACCTAGCTGATCACAAACAAAAACGTTTAACAACCCTTCCCTATGGAATCACTGGTAATGAAACTATTCACAGTCCCACAACAAGAAGGTGGTATTGTTTTATTTCATCGTGCATATCATAGAACCCTAGAATCACCAGGGTTGGAAAAGACCTCTCAGATCATCCAGTCCAAGCATTCACCTACCACCAATATTTCTCACCATACTATGACCCTTGATACGACACTTAAACATTTCTTGAACACCTTCAGGGTCAGTGACTTCACCACCTCCCAGGGCAGCCCATTCCATCACCTAACCAGAAATACAGATATTCTAACATTCTGGCAGAATCACTCTGGAAAAAAAACAAAAATGCTGCCTGTTCCAAAGACTTAGTGTGACTTATTATTCAAAGGCCTCAACGTTAGGCAAAACCTAAAGACAATCTAAAAAAAATAAAAATAAAAAAAGCTTGAAGCACCGGCTGCCTGTAGGAAACACATCAAGAGGTTCCTCACATCCATTATAATGTCACTTGAGTTTATAACCTTACAAATAATACTGGAACATATTTAAGAAATCAGGATGCCCTAATTGTTGCTTTCACCTTGCAACAATAAAAATCTGACCATGTTTCATTTTCTTTAATTTATTTCTACAGTGACCACAATTACATGATATTTTTCTTTCCCCTAACAAGGAAAAACAGCAGCAAGGCAGCATTTCTACTGAGATTTCTCTGAAGTGGCTTGAAAGTTAACCATGTTCCTTTTAAGTATCCTATTAAAAAAAAAACAAACTATGTTCCAAACAACATACCTATTGCAACTTGATATAATGTTTGTGACACACTTAGCAGTTACATCTGTGACCTGCAATGCTGAGACACTGTCAGCTAAGGTGAAGGCCAATTACAACCACAGTTTTTTATTTTTATTTTTTTACCTTAAGTAATCCTTTTAGCGGTCATTTGCTTTCTATGAATTCTAAATATATATCAAGACTTGAATCCGATTGCATCTAAAAAGTTCTCAGGTATTTTTCCAAGGTGTTTCTTGAACCTTAGGTTTCTCTGGAACAAGCAGTTTAAATAGATTTTGGTCTCTTTCTATTGCAGACATCTCTAGCTGTTTTCAAGCATATTTTAACAATCTAATACACACTGAATCAGATGATATCTAATACCGTTTTTAAAAATGAGTTAGATGTGTCAAAATCATATAATACCATCAGAAAAGTTTTCATCTGAGGGGTTCTTCACCTTCTAGACACTAAAGCCATAACTGAAAGACCAGAAATCTCTAGATATCACTTTCCAGAGCTCAATGGCACACTGATAATTTCAAAGTATCAAAGACCGCCTTCATTTTCAAATTTAAAATTTCTTCCTCAGAACTCTTCCATTATTGGCTTGATACATAATAGAAAATGTTTTTCTGCTCTCGTACACACAGAATGTTCTGCATTTTTAGTTATACCATGTACTCAACATACAAGACAGAAGACCATCTCAGAAGCTGAACTTGCTTAAGATGGATATGACATGTAAAGACCATACAGAAAACGCACTCACAAGGCAACAGACACACACTTATTCACAATATCCTCCTAGATTAAAGATACGTATTTTTTTTAATAACTCAAGTATTCAGTGTTGTTTTAGGTATTAATTCAGTTTATACACTTTAAGAACAGTGATTTTCTCAATTGCTTATTCAACCGCATGACTTCTAAACACCTGCTACAACACAGCTACTGCTGGCCAAAAAAAGCACTCCTAGAAAAGCCTGCAAAAGCTTGCATTACAAAAATCATTACCTTGATTATCAGTTAACCTTCCAATTCTCACAACATCATTTAATTGTCCGTCAGTCACGAACACTAAACAAGTATAGGATATCTTGAGATCAACAAGTATAGGATATCCTGAGATTAAAGAGATCCTCTCTTTAAAAGCTAATACTGTGTGTTATACACATACACATGTATACACACATTCCTCTCATGGGCTATTAAGGACTATCACAGTAACTGAGTTTATAAATTTTACAATTTCAGACAGTAGCAACAATCTAAGCCCTGGCTCTGTTGATTCCAGCTGGTGTACAAGATCTGACTTGTACAGTGAAGAGTAGCACTCTCCTTCCACGGATCAAGCTGCAAGAGTTGGAGCATACCTATTGCAAGGAATACTTTTTCTCCCTTTGGGAAGGCTGTTTCATCAAAATAAGTTTAACAGTCTTCAGCTTGATTACATACATATTTTGAAGTGATGGAAAACCGAACTTGAACTAGACAACAACCTCTATATGTTTAAAGTATTCAAGTATTTCACATAGGCATAATTGTCATAAAGTAAATTTTCCATAGCAGACTCAGCAGATATGTAATTAGTATCCATATTTCTTTCTTCAGTGATTCCCTGATTATCACCATACAATTCTGTAGAGCAAGTGGGCACCCCCATCTGTACCTGGTGTCCAGGAAACCCAAAATTACAATATAAAACCCTTACTAGGTGCTGAAAACAGCAAATTAGTGAACGTTGTTAAATAACACACAAAAGCATCCTGAGGTAGGAACTCTATCTATCAAAGACCCTATATAAGAAAATCTTCAGTCTTCCTGTGATTTGCAGAATCTTAACAGTATGTGAGTAAAGAGATCTTGCCACTACAGTATAGAAATAAAGGGAAAAATAAGTTTCTTTCAGTTACAGGTTAAAAAGAACTCAATGTTACTTAATGAATCTGAAAAAATAAACCATGTACATGGCATAACAAAGTTATGGTCGTTTCATTATCTTCATCAAAACTTGAAATATCTGTAAGCTTTTCCACATTTAGAGAAATTTCAGTTGTACAAACCCATTTAAAATGTCTGTATACAAAATTTCAGAGGGCTGTGTAACATAACTTGAGTACAACACCAACATTTTAACAAGAGATTTCATTTTAGTACCTGTAATACTGTATTCCAGCTTCCAGATGGAATTGAAATTGTCTTGTAAACAGTTATATCAGTGATATAAGTGATTTTATAGTATGCTGAAACTTGTCTATAAGCAATTTACTTCTCTTAGGTCAGAATTGTGATCTTGTTTCTATAGGACATATTAGGAGCATATATAAATTTACAGTACTTGAAAGTCAAATAAAATGTAAAAAAGATGCATCTCCACATATATTAGTAATATGCCCAAAAATGTTGGAAATGTCAGTCATTTACTTTACATACTAGCATATTACTCCTAGTTAATATAAACTGTATTTCACATTTAGTAAAACATATTGCTGCCCAAAATAAGTACTATATTTTTTATCAGCAATGATTCTTATTGATGTATGAATACAATTATTTAAATTAAATGTATATAGAGGCAGCATCCATGCACACGTTTATAGGTTTTGATCCCTCTGCTTCTTCCCTAATTTTTGTGGCTTGGAGCTCCTCCAGATGCTGTCTCTGACTTTGTGGTTTTTGTATTTGAGATCCTATCTCCTGACTCATAGCATTCTTTGATTGACAAACAGATTCAGATATGAAAACAAACAAATACATGTGTATAATTTGTATCTAACTGTTACTGCTACGTTTTCCACTTATATTGCTTCAGAACTTGCTATTTCTTTCATCTCCAAGTTGTTGTATTTAACTAAACTATTCAAAAACTGGTGACATATGTGATCTTCACACTGCAAGCTGCACTTCAGATTCAGAGGATATACCTTTCCCCCCCCCCCTCCCCCTTCATAAACCAAATTATTTAAAAAATAACAGAGGGGTTTGTATTTTCAAACTGATGTGCTTACTAATTGAATGCAGAACACTTTCAAACTAGTTTCCATTAGAAGCCCACTTTTTTCTGATTTAACGCAAGCCTAATACTTCCATTGGTAGATTAAAATCGTTTGACTGGAAATAAAACCTATTATTATATGCTTTTTTAGCAGGTTTTCTTGTATAATGTTGGATGAATTATGTAAAACATACCATACAGGATACTCTACAAGCTGCTACTCGCATGTTGCAAACAATCATAGTTTCACTGATAGACTGGGACTTAGCATCTTAAAATTCCTGTGGAAATCAAGAGCATTTTAAGTATGGGGCTTGATTATTTAATCAGACAACTTGCATTTTGCCCTGGCTAATTTGGAAGGCTGATAATATTTTACTCATAAAATAATTGTGCACCTGTTGTGATGGAAAAGTATTCAAACCAATCTTAATAGAGAGAAGGATGCATTGCAGACACCAGTGTGTTAGCCTCTCAATTCTGCTATTTCTGACCATTTCTACAGGGCAACAGATTTTAAACAGCTACTGAACGTGTCTCTGTTAATCGTGCATAACTGACAAAGAACATTTATGACTAATGTAACTAACATTAAACTTTACCTCATGCTGTCAATATGTATTAAATATTAGGAAACAACCAATAGTTTAAAGAAAAGGGATGAGGAAAAAAAAAAAAAAACCAGAATCATAGAACCACCAAGGTTGGAAAACACCTTTAAGATCAACCAGTCCAACCATCCACCCATCACCAATATTTCCCACTAAACTACTCCTCTCAGTACAACATCTAAATGTTCCTTGAACACCTCCAGGGACGGTGACTCCACCACCTCTCTGGGAAGCACCATTCCAGCATCTGACCACTTTGTCTCCCAAAGCATTACCTAATGTCCAGCCTGAATCTCTCCTGGCTCAACTTGAGGCCATTCCCTCTGATCCTATCACTAGTAACACGGCAGAAGAGATCAAATCCCACTCTGACACAACCTCCCTTCAAGTAGTTGCAGAGAGCAAAAAGGTCACCACCTGAGGCTCTTCTCCAGGCTGAACAAAGAACCTATTGCAAGCAAGGGTGTCCTGAATATGGACTCACTTTAATGTCAGAACAAGGAGGTGAAAAGAAAAAAGAGCCCAGCTTAACAAAATCTGCCCTGTGGCAGAAAACTGTCACATGTCATTGCTCTGACCTGAAATGAGGTGATAGAAAAATCAAGATCACCTATTAAAAAATATTAACAGCTACCTTCTTCCAAAGGGTATACTTGTTTAGGAAACATAACTCCTCTTCTATTTCTCCTACCCCTCACTGAGCATTTTAGGCAGTGACTGAGTCAGGTTGCACTTTACTTTCTTGCTATTCTCAATTGCTTGCAAGTTTTCCAATTGGATTCATACATTATTTTTATTTGTTACCAATGCCATATCCCTTAAGTTTTACAGATGGCATTTCTAAGTGACCTCTGAGTCTACATTTTGTGAAGCTCCCATTAGGGTGCTTTAATACCCCTCAAGAAAAAATACCTGGCATTTTTTGATACCATCAAGATGCTCTCACTATCACAAAACATCCACACATTGACACCCTACTTCAAAACCCCTGATCAGAAAGAGAGTTTAATCGGGTGACATAACATACCAGTATAACACTATATTTGTTTATTTGTATCTGATACTTGAATCAGATTTCCTTAATATGAAACTTCCATTAAAAAAAAAATTGAGAAACTACACTTACAGGTTTCAGCAGAATCCACAGTGATCAGAAAACTTCTTTCAGTATGGTGTCTATATGCATCTTTCATGAATCGGTAATGTTTGTTTGTTAGGATTCTACTTGATAGGTCTACAGCAACAGAAACCTAAAAGCCCACTTCTATACATGTACTTGTTTTTTCATATGATCTTGTCTTCAGAAGGAGTTTTATCTCACTAGAAGTAATTGTCCTCATTAGCAACTAAGATGGGACTTGAGTCTAAAGGAAGTTTGTCACTGACATCCTGTGTCAGAAGATGAGGCCTCCACTTCCAAGAGGCAATAAGGTTCTTCAGCATTGAGACCTACCAATTACAGTCATAATGGCAATAGGACCAGCACAATCAAGTAGATGTTACAAAAGAAGGGAAAAAGAATACTTACCCATCTCCAGGGATCAGGGCTCACAAGGGAAAACTCCACAGAGGAGGAATCTCCAACAAAAGATCCTTCCTCTGTGGAAGTCAGCCAGTAAATGGGGTCTAAGAGGGGTTGAGCCTGGCTCCAGCCCTTCCAGTCACACAGGTGAATTGCCTTCACCTCCCAGGGCTGACCGGATCTTTTCACCAGGTTCTCAATCAGAGGTTCAGGCTATGACTCAGCAGTTGCCATACAGTGACAGATGCTGTATTCATTAAAAAAACAATTACTCCTATAATGAAAATTAACAGTGAAAATTTCACCAAAAGAACAGTGGGCCAAAAAAAAAACAGGATTTTTTTTTTTTAAGAAAAACAACACCTTGTATTTTTTAGTTTATATTCTATTCATCTTCTGTTAATAAAATAAATAAAAAGCACATGAAAATTAACACATTTTAGTGCCATACATTTTCTTATCACTCTGTACGACTGAAGAATGCCTTCCTAATGTGTCCAGCAAATGTACTGCTGTTTTCAGTTCCTTATTATCAGCATCATTATCCTTCTTATCACTTTTTCTCATGAACAGTTGGTACTATTTCTTAGTATGATATTTGGGCCACAGTTCCACAGAATACAGCATATAAATGAGCTGTCCCACTTATTTCATACAGTGCAGAATTCATACGTTTAGTTCTGACTTGTTAGTCTTAGAAACATACCATAATAAGATATATATATTATATTATAAATATACAGTCAGGTATATAATGTATATGATATATACTTGTGTATATGGATATATCTTACATTTATATGATTGCCATAACAAATTCACAGCAGGTCTGGAAATATACTGCATACATCCTTCTTACTATTATTTATAAAATGTTTTCAACAATACAGAGAACTTGATTTATATGAAAGGTTAATTACAATGTAATTTATAGTTGTGCAGTTTTAAGAACTAGAAACGGTAACAGTCAATAATTTTTAACACTAGAAGCAGGCATGATTGTGATAGGTGTCGCTGAAATATGACACCATGACCAAAAGACCACAGCAATAAAAATGTTTCCTCTTCTCTCTTTTTTTTTTTTTTTTTGCTAAGTACAGCTTCAATCCTGCCAAGACTCACATGTACATAATTTAAATAATAACATACATACAGACAGCAGTCTCATCAATTTCCACAGAACTAACCTATGCATAAAGCTCAGGCTGTTTAAGTTTAGAATCTGGGAAAAAAGTATTTAATAGCAAGAAAAGTCAAGATGATGTGAAACGATGAAGTTTTATCTAGATTACATGTTTGGTCTAGCTGATTGTATCAGTATCATAATGTCTTAATCAGAAGAAATAGGTACAATGGGGCTTGGTAAGTTTAATTAAAATAAATAAATATGAGATATATACACATGCATATATATATTTATTAAATTCCTCTAGAAAATCAGATTGAGGAGTATGCAAACACTGACTGTTGAAAGTGCTTGTGAAACATTCAGTCATTCAAATATCAAGGTAACAATTTAGATGATCAGGTTAGACCTGGAGGTGTAGCTTATGTAATGTTACACAATTGAGAAATGGCAAAACAAATATATCTGTCTGATTTAGAGACCTACAACTTAGAGCTAAGCGCATCATTTCATTGGATAATGGAAATAAATAGATTATGAGAAAACTTTATAGCCTGTGGTATATTTTCAGTCAGGACCAGTTTCTTAAGGATTTGAGTTTAAGGGCTCTGGGTTGCATTGTTTTGTTATATTTTTTTGGACGCTTTCATTGGTTTCACTAATTGGAACCAGTTGATTCTTTTTCCTGTGTATTGATTTTTTAAATCCTAGAGTTAACAATGATTCTAATGTATCATAACACTTTAGACCTTAATCGTCCGGTGGGTCTTTTGCTTGTAGCTTTTGTTTGAGTTTTAATTAAGAAGACCTTGAGTCTCAAAGCCTGAGCTGAGTTTTTAATTGCTAGTATGTATATCACACTGACTTCAAAAGAAAAAAAAAATGTTTATAACAAAGAGCACAAAGGAGAGCTTTGAAATGTCTATAGCCATACAAAGTGACATAATTAAAAGCCTCTGAGTGCCTCCGTGATATAAGACATATATATTTATTTATACATATTTATAAAGCAGACTGTTATATACCCTTAGAATTCATGAAAAAGAAATTTCAGCAATTATACCAAGGAATAATTACTACAAATCCAGACTAGACTGTTAGCAAGGGCTACAGTAAAAAGTCGGATTTATTTTCCTCGAAACAGTTTTCATATTTCTGATACTGCATTACAAAACACCCAAAAGCTTATCTGTGAAGATAAATTTTACAAAAGAGAAGCAAAAATAGCATTTAAAATGTTTTGCTAATCTTGCAAGTTTTAAGAAAAGCGATTAATTCACTGTAAAATCACAGAAACTATAGCTTTCCTGAGGATTCACTCACACTGAACACACTCCCAAGACTATCACAGAAAAGGATAGCCACATTCAGACAGTTGTAGCTCACTGTTCTCTTTCAGATATTAGTGCACACACACTAAGTGCTCCTAGAAAATACCTCCTTCAATCTGTCTTGGGTTCTAATACCAGGAATGACTATCATTTTCAGTCATGTTTACAGTAGATCATACAAGGAGACTATCAAGTGAGTGAAGCTGGTTTTACTCAGTTCAACATTTCCTTAGGAAACAGTCGTGCTGCTTCTCACCTATCCAAATATTTTGAAGTCTTTAAATGTGTATAACGTGCACACGACAGATGAAATAGGAGTTACAGGCTCTTTTTAGCAAAGGAATAAAATATGAAAGGAGACGGAATAAGTAATCTTGCAAACCGACTTCTGCATTGGTTATATTTGATAAAACTGTGACCATCAATCACCATCCTTCCCAGAGCAGAGGATACTGTACAAACACAGTCACATTCAGGCCACGGTGCCTATAAATATAGTGTTCCAGTTGTAAACACCATCAATGGAAATCGGAGAACTAACCTGTTACACAGTAGCTGACGACTCACAAGTCACTCTTCTGCAAGACTACTAGACCAATTCTGACCCTTTCACAAGAACATCATTGCTTATGTTACTTAAGGATTGACCTTTCTTATTTGATCTTCAAAGACCCCGCATGCTGAGAAAGACCATTGCAGGCTATTTCAGTGGGACGATGGCCTGATGTATGCAAGACTATGCTATTTCAACGATTTATATTTGAAACAGAAACAGAAAACTTAAAACAGACTCTGCATGGTGATAAATGAGGCTACTCTGCCTAGACGCTGCTGCTGAAGTAAAACTAGATATCTAAGCAATAGAAATGCAAGCTGTGAGGGCAGGTTAGGATTGTGCACAGAACTCTGCGTACCCAAATACCTAGAAATTCAGAAAAGAGCCCCAAACCACTCTGCTTATTCCAATTCATGATAACAAAAATCAGAATGAAAAGTATTTCCTGTTGCTAATTGTTATTCAAAAGACCAACACTGCAGAAGTCTAACATAAGCCTAACAAATTGCATGTATAGCTTAAACAAATGTATTTGAATGCACACACTGGCAAATGGTATACAACCAAGTGATTTGCATGGGCAGCTGTGGGGTATTTTTTTCCAGGTGAGCAGGTCATATAACTGAGCTCAATGGCTTCACAGACCTTTGAAAATTTGACCTATGTGTTTCATTTATAAACATATCAAATGAACAAGCAGACTTATTTAACCACTGGAATTCGGCTACTAAGCATTCTGTCAAATGCTCCTCAGAGTTTCAAGCAACCTCCCTGAAGTCAATGGCTTGTCTGGCTGGAATTCAAGGAATAATCTGGACCATTATCAATAACTGAAATCCTAGTAAGGATGCTCAGAAAAGGCAGTTTTACAAATAAAGCACACTATGTAAGAAGAATCGTGACAAGGAACAATGCCCCTTAGAGAAAAAAAAAAAAATGAATCACTGTTTGTTACTTTTGTATTGGCTTCTATTGTTTGAAATAATAGATGGACCTTATAATTACATCCTAATTAACACTATTGTGTTCTAAATACAGGAGGTAAAGCAAGAAAATACCACTTTTATTTGTTTCCCTCAGCCAATTATTTTTCTTCTCATCTATGTGCTTTTCGAATACAAACAGAAACAGTCTGTGTCAGTGGTACATTTTTTTCCAGCTTTCATCCTTTTTTTTCTGGCAATGATTCTAAGCAAACTGCCTTTCCATAATCAAGATGCAAGTCTTTCACTTGAGGGGGAGGGCTGTAGTTGGGCAGACACAGAGGAAGACTATGTGCTCAGGTTATCCGCAGCAAGAACAACGCCTTCTCTCTTAAATAAACAACTCCCAGTAACAGTCAGTGCAAAGAGCAGCTCCTCACAGGACCACACCTCACTTTCTTATAATCAAGACTTTTTCCCTAATGACCTCATTTACTTATTTTTTTACTGCAATGCTTCTTGTCTTTTAGTTAAGCTCTCAGTAATATGAGTAGAAGATCTGCACAAAAGCCAAAAACATCCTCCAGTTAAATAAACTGATTTAGAATCTAATGAAAATTAAGCAGCAAGATATTTGATATCCCAGAGAAGATAAGAAACAGTTCTTTTAGACTTCAGCATTTACTTAACTGGAAATTCACTAAGCACTGTGAAAATTAACTTCATGACTTTGGAAATCTACCACCTTGGACACTGTAAAGATTTCTTCTGTTTTTATTGTACTGTCCTTTTTGGTAGAGTAAAACATCCCCCTGATTCCTCTGCTTTCCTTTATTTCCTTTTCCTATCTGTTTTTCATGCTGCCATTGGCTAGATGGTTGAATTTATTTTCTTACTGAAATTATTTAAGGCAGGCAAATGCTACTAGGAGTTAGTACGAGGCAATTTAGTCGATAGTGATAATAGCAGCTGGGAGCTAACCAGTCTGGAGACAGTGGGTAGGCTACTGGCTTGCAAGCAAAGAGGAATCCACCTTCAGACCTGCCAATGTTCTGCAATCTAACTCTGTGCTTATTCTGATTCTCCTAAATTTGCATGGAGGTTGAATACTGTAAGCATAAAGCAGTGATCATTATTCATCTTCACATTTATGTCTGCTTTTTTTTTTTTACATTTGGCAGTTCAGGAAAACTGCAGTTACATTAGCAAAGATTCAGTACTGAGTCTTACTGGAAGTCATCTAGTCATGGAAAGGAACTCTACAGACATTAAAATCACTTCAGGCAAATTTAAGGCAAAGTTTCTAGGGATTAGAGGCAGGACATTAGTTGTGGACTATGACTGCTTAGTTGTGGACTATGACTAATGACTGCTTACATGCAATTATGGTGAGTTAGGTAATTCTTTCTAATACAGATAACATGCTATCCTCCTAGACAAAGAAGCTGAATGAGTTGGAAATCCTTCCAAGTGTAAGTAAGAAAGCTTTGTGTCTAAATAAGAAAACAGGAGCAAGAACGCTGCCAGTTCACTCTACAGTGAATATACATACTCATAAAATAGGGGGAATAACAGAGATGCAGAACTGCTCTCCCTCTTTTATTTATTTTTAACAAATGAAAGCTCATGGAAAAGGTTTTTGTGCCATCTAAAAGAACAAATAACATTATCCAGCATTGTTAGAGATCCCACATCTTTTAATTTTGATTCACTAATATCATTCAAGTAGTTTCTATTTAGAGACTAAGTAGCTATATTGTGCAATTAATGGACCAACCAGCATTCAAGGTTTTCCACATTATGAATAGACAATACAGCTTTAAATAAATTGTCATGTAAAGACATAATTTTGTTGCCTTTTTCTGTTACTGTGAATTTTAACATGTTTCTGAGAAACTGTAGACGATATTTCTGCCGCTTATATTCCTGTAGGATTTCTTACCTGTCTCGTTCTCATTTTCATAATTCTACAAGTAATATCCAACAGGCAAACCAAACAGATTTTGGTCTTCAGTCAGTTGCAAGAACCAATTAATACATATTTAATGAAAAGGGCTAGTCTTTCATCTATTTGCATAATAAAAAATTGAACAACCTTAAGCCACTCTACAGGAAAATTAAAACCCTAAGCTTCTATTGTCATAAAAGAGTATCTTTTATTTCCTTATTAGTAAAGATTTATTAATACAATGGTTATGATTCTTTATTTCCACATATTTAAAAATATATATTCCAATGAAAATATATAAATCTTAGGTACCTTGTGTACTCTTCTGAAATGCCTTTTGAGCCCTTCTCACAGTAGAAAAAAAAAAAAAAAAGCATCACCTTTAAAATTTGTTTCTAAGTCAATAACACTAAATTTCTTTTCAAAAAGAAAAATGAAAACCCATGAGAGAATTGATGGGTAAGGAAAAAGCACTTTTAAGTTTTCCTCACAGTCCTTAATAGTCAAGAGCTTCACTTTTACTAGATTGCTGGTACAACAGATCTTGAAAATACTGGAACGTCTTTATAAGCAATAATACAGTCACCGATTTCAGTGGGTCCAGAATTTCATTCAGGCTTCTCTCTCCTCAGAAATAGCTCAAAAATAAAAAATCTTTTTTTTTCTTCAATTTTTTATAGAATATTCAGAGCAGTAATTACATAATGACTCCCTTTTTATATCCTGAAAGTAATATATGCAAGTGGAAAGAAACAGTACCAAGTACTAGTAGCTCCACATTTTCAAGACATTTATTCCTCTGGTCACAAAAATACATACCTAATGCCAGTGAACTAATGTAACTAACCCAGTGTTTGCAATTGATCATTATTTCTACTATTTTTCTGAATGTGACTCAGTTCACTTTTAAAAAATATGTGTAAACATTTCAAATTGGATCTACTAAGATACCTTTAATTTCTCCAAGGAGATCACTTGTGTTTAATTTTTCCATCTTCTCCTTCCAGTCTTTAGAGAGTAGTTTTTCCATGCAGGATGAATCTATTCAAAAAAAAAAAAAAAAAAAAAGAAGAAGAAACATCAAATAAATTCTTATGCATCAGGAAAAGTGGTGCCATCTTCATTTTAAAGCTTTTCCCTTATTCTTGTTGGACCATAGTTTCAAAGGGAAATCAATTCGTAACCAGAGTTCTCATTTAACAGCATTTTAAATCTGAACTAATTCCTCTGAGGTTAATGGAGTTACTATGGATTTAACAAGAGTCTAATTGAAAGAAAAACTTTGTTCAGGATTTATGCATGCTAACTGCCAATTTACATGCATAGATTGCCAATGTATATACAAATTCTGTCTTTTTCATTTGAGAATGATTGTAGACTCCAAATTATACATGAAGATTTAGAAGGGTTTTCTGGAAATTTGGCACACAGTGACATCTGAAACCCATTTTTCTATCCATGTCAATGCAAAAGTTATTCACATAACATCTCCATGGAATTCTTAAAAGCATTCTACATATTCAATGTTCACAGTATCAGAAATTTTCTCAGTACACTATAAACAACATGCAATGATTAGAAGATCCGTTTTCATAATTTGATGTTCAGAATGTATTTCAAAATTTTGTCCCAGCCTGGTAGGAATTCTCTAGGAAAAACTGTCACTGAAGTCATTACACTTAGGAGAAAGTAGAAGACTGTCCATAGTAAATTTAATACAATCAGACCTCAATTCCATTACAAAATTTGATATTGAGCAATCATTTGCACAAGTAACACCAAAAGCAAAATGCCCAAATGAAGAACGGCAACAGAAATAACATCAATACAGCACATAACTGTGTTCCAACTCAGAGGAGTCCTAAAAGAATCAGAGAGAAGAAGCATTCAGAGAAATCATAAAAGGAGAAGTTAAAGGTTTAGGGAGATGTTCAAGGAAGTAAAAGGTCATACAGATGCACACATTTTAGGATTCAAATAATTTCAGCTGAAAATAAATCATATTAGCATCACCCATTTGAACAAGTAAATAAACAAATAAATAAATAAACAAAAAAGCAAAACCAGTTGAAAGCAAACCGAACTGTAACCACCAGAAGATCAAAGATCAGGTTTTAATTGCAACACATTTTCACTATGCGAGCCTCCGTGTAAAGACAACACAGCTCGTAAATGTTTTTGAAGTAATATTTCAGTAGAAAAGCTAATTTATTTACTAATTATATCTTTCTATGAAAGAGACAAAATTAAGGAGCTCTAAGTTGCAATAGGCAGTGTTAAAATACTTGTTATATAATAACAAATTATTTTTAACAATAACAGGCACTTATTACTTTTATGAGTTCTGGCCTGATAATAGAAGAATTGAGAAATAACCATCAATTATCAATAGAACATTATAATTTGTCCTTTTCTTGTGATACCACCATTCGTTTAAAAAGATGTTTCTGTTTCTCCCCTGCCAAAATTTCAGACCCCTCATCCCTGGGAAGATAAAAACCACCACCAACAACAACAACAAAAAGAAGAGCTTTGAAATCATTCACATTTAAGAGAAACAATTCTATCATACCACAAGAGTTGGTAAAATACTTTCTTTGAAAGTGTTTGCTTCACACCCTTACTTTGCCTAAGAGTAAGCTTGGTCGCCCACAGAGTTACTACACTGTGTAAAGGCAAAGGGTATATTTCTAAAGACTGACGGAGAAAGAGCTGGAATGGAAAGGAGACCAATTTTTTTTTTGACGTCTTTCTGATATCATCATGTTACTACTCAGTTTTTATTTCTATAAATGACTGAAAAAAATCCTTAAGAGTTGCTTTCAACAGCTCTATGACATTCAAATTCTACTTTATATCTCTGAGTACACAATTTATAGTGCTGTATTTCATTATTGGGAAGACTACAAGACAACATGCAATGAACCTTTTAATAACTGTAAAAACTCTTTTGAAATTCCTGTAAATTTTCAATTAGCAGGGTTAACCTGAATAATTTTATAGAATTTAAAATCGTGGTATATATTCAAGCTCTCTGGAGGTCCTTTGCATTAGACACAAACCTAAATATAAAGGCTCTTACTTGAAAGCCACATCTCTCTTCAAGTTCTGTATTCACTGTTCATAAAAACACATTTTGAAAAGGTCTGAGAGAAAGAAAGGGATTTTTTTTCTTCTTCGTGTGATGAAAATTAATTTTACACATATATAAAATCTACAAAGATGTCTTCTGACATCGGTGAAATGTCTTCATCCATATTGATTCATTTTCTGATCTGTTTCATTATGGAAATAAACAACGACTCAGAATCCAGCACTGAACATCGATGAAGCCCAAATTCACATCTGCACTGCACCACTCTCCCTGCACAGAGGCTCTGCTTCAGAACCATTACAGAATCTTGTGGATTCCAGCATTTGTGAAATACAGGGATATTCTTGTTAAAGACACTTATAAAAGAAGTAAAGAAATAAATTAGCATTTATACATTTTTAACTCTTCTCACTGACTTTATAAATCACAGTTGGGTTTATGTTGCAAAGCTGCATATTTTGTATGGACACACAGGACCAAGCTCATGTAAGCTGCACTGAAGGAATTTATTGTATTAGCAACACACAGATTCTCACCAGTATATTCTTCTGTTGTTCCTTCCAAGGGCAGCAAACAGGTTAACAACAATTAGACTGAGATGACTAAATGAAATCATTGTGTATTATTTCATGGCACACTATAATACATACTAAGTTTTCAATAGTAATTTAAAGGATTTTAAAGTGCTGTGAGGATCTTAGTACACAAGAGTTTTGCAAAGGTGAAAGAGGATTTTAGGAGATAAATAAGCTGAAAAAAAAATCTGAGGGAAAAAAAGCCTAGGTGTTAGATGAAAAGGATCTCTCCAGAATGACAAAGCATCAATGAAAAGAATTAACATTTGTCCATGGGGTAATCAATCAGTCATGGAATGGATGGAATCCAGCTCTTTGTAGCACAACCGGTGATGAAGAACGAGTGTGTTAGCTATCACAGCCAAGCTCTCAAGTTCTTCCAACTAAATGAAAGTCATCTTGTTCCTATCAAGGATAGCTTTTCCCTCTTGCCTTTTCTTTACTTTTCCTTTTTTTTTTTTTAATAATTTTCTAATTTCAACAAGTTAGCAACTCCCTCTATAGCTTACACGAATACTGTATGATCTCACAACGGCCTGCACCTATCCTCAATGATTTGGGGGGTGGGGGAGGGTTCCTTTTTTCTTTCCTCCCTTTTAATTCACTGAAGTAGCCTCTTATTACTTTCTTTGAAATACAGATAAGAAAAAAAGCGCTCATGCCATGTGTGTGTTTTTGTTTTTTTACAGTAAAGTCATACATAAAAGAAAGCCTAAATGTGAGAGTGCAGCATCAAAACTTCAAAGCACTGACTGTCAGACATTATTATTTCAAATCAGCTTTGACTTTTTGAGACTTAATAAAACACTATCGTACAGACTGGCATATTTATAACACCTATACCAGTGATCAACTGAACTGTCTTATTCGTGCTACTGTGCAGTGCCTTGTTATTTCTTTTATAATAAGCTTCCTTGAAAACATGTTGTAACAATACTGAAAACTGATAATTATCAATGATAGGAGTTCTAAAACATGACTTGTTTTGCATACAATTCTTTTTGACTATATACATTACTTTGTGACAGAAGACAAAAGCACATTGATTTATTAATAATGATTGCAAATGCACAGCAAGTTCATAAACAATACAGAAATATAATTCAATCAAAGGAATAGATGACATTTTCCTCTGTGCATTTGAACAGCTACATCACATGGAGGAAGCACTGGAAAAGACAAGGTAGAGGAATTAGAAGAGAAATCACACATCCTACAGGGAAAATGTTTCTAAAACATGATCAGATGCTCAATAGGAGGAGAAGCTTCCCTTCTACATTTTAAAAGAACAGTACTGGAATCAGTGGCATCTATGTTTCTCCTAAATATAAGAATATACTAGTGCAATCTTTGGGACTAAATAACAATTTTCAAGCTCCTCCCTCTCTAATGTTCTTTATTATAAAAGAATTATGTTTATATTCTCTCATATCTGTTTGCCTCCACCTCCTCAGGAGAAAACGTGTCTTTCAGAACAGCCTTTGTCAAATGAGTTCAAATGCATCATTCCAGCCTAAATCGTGAGAAAAACAACAAAAGTAGAATTACTCTGTCAGTATCCATGAAGTATTTGTTAGAGAAAAGGTACTGCTGAATGAATGCTAAATAAGATTATGAACATCTAGGGACAAGCATCTCAGTGCTTACAAAGCCTACCTCAATTGATTCCTATTACAGAAGAGCATGTTTTTCTTCCTCCCAAATCAAATAACCTTCAAATAAACATTACAGTGGCTAGCATCTTGTTGCCACACTCTCTTTTCTACTTTTGCATATCTCTTTCCACATCTCAAGTGACACTGTGTGTTTCTCAAGCGCATGAAGCATAAGACTTGCCACCTAAACTACAAGAATACAAAACCTTGTTCATCTTCTGAGAGCACTAAATTTAGTTCAGAATAGAGAAATTGAAATAAAATTAATACTCTACAAATGTCGCTGAGCGAAAGCCAAGTATAATTTAGATTTACCCTAGCTGGTGTTTGACACAAGTAAACTAAAGGATCAGGTCCATTGGTGCTATTACGTAGGTCACTCCAAGAGCAATGTCTCCTATTTATTTCCATGGAAACTAAAACAGGTACAAAGAGCACAATAACACTTTTGATAGAGAAAATTCTCAGCTACAAAAGCCTGCGTGCCACGCTAATAAAAACCTGTATGGCAATCCAGAATGTGGCTTATCTTTCACACCAGTATTGCCACTGCTGACATGCACTACCCATTGACTCACTGAAATCACAGTCACTGTTTAGTCTCCATAAACATTCAGAAAGCATCAACTAATGTCAGTAGGTGTCATTTTTTTCTGCATAGAATTATTCAGTGACACACCTTTGTTTCATCCGCATTTCCATGTCAGACACAATTATGCCAGACTGCCCTCCTACTGCCATCTGTCAAATGGCAGCAACATGTTATCTGATATTGGTGGGAAGGCTTAACCTCTATTGCCATACCACCAACGTCCACATCTGACACTGTGGGCCAACATAAGAAAATAAGAGGCATTACTTTCAGAGTAGATTTTTTTTCATCTGAGGACATCAAGTTTTTATAATGTCACTAAAATAGATTCTTTGTTGCCATAGTTACTTTTTTTCTTCCTTCAAACATAAATTACCCTTTTCTGTTTCAAGAAACTTTAAATAAAAGAAAAAGAGACAGCAACAATACAAAACTAATCAAAAATCAGCCTGAAGGCTCAAAATTCTAGTTGTAATGTACTAGCACCGTTTCTTGCTCATAAGCAGCTTGGATCCAATCTTGCTGTCAGTGGAGAGGCAGGTCAGGGGAATCTCATCTCATCCCTCTCAATTTCCATGCTCTTCTCCTAAAGTAATTAATTGTTGTGGTCTAACAGGAAATTAAAATACAAGGTACTTCAGCCATGGTGATAGGTAGCAAATTAATTTACTTTGCCCACAGTTTGTTGGGATTTTTGTTTGTTTGCTTTTTTTTGGGGGGGGGGGGAGGGCGGTGGGGAGAGGAGGAGCTGGTTTTTGTTGGTTGTTTTTTTATTTAACTACTTCTCAAAAGCCAAATTCTTGGAGAACAGAAATACAGTCACAACACAAAAGTAAGCAACCTGACATTTAAAACAAAAAATTATGCTAATCCTTTTTGTTACATTTATCACAAATTACAAAGGATTTACTCCTAAATTCTGTAACTTGTTCCTGCTACTAAGGAGCTCAGAAATCATGGCCAATTGCTTATTCCCTTCTCTCATAACTGACTTGTTTCTATCCACGCCTTTGCCTTGGCTAGTTAGGCTGCAACATCTCTGGCTCAGACTGCTTATCTCGCAAGAGTTTTGTTCAGTACATTTCTGATCGTGGATCCCAACTTGCTCCTGATTCAACACAACCTGCAGTACTGCAATCTCTCTATTTGAAAAGAGAAAAAAAGAAAACCAAGAAGTGCAAATAAGTCTTCCTAGATGTGTTTAGAAGTAAAAGCAGATTAAGCCTACAGTAGAAGCTTTCTTGCATAAGCACTGTCTGCAATCTGACTACCTAGCACTACAGTTTTGTTTAGACCAGGGAACTAGGAGAATCTGTCAACTGCTGTACATTTTTTCACAGTGACAAGATTTCCACAATATGATAAAATTAGAACTGTAAGTGCTTGGAGAGCTCTCTTAACTTTTAATTAAAACTCTCCAAGCTCACTAAAAATAATTAGGCATTAAAATGTTCTGGTTTTCCTCTGAATTCATTTGCACCACTTGAATGGTCTAGATCTTGCACGAACCAACAGACATTCTAAACAGAAACACTGGAATGTAACTGGGAGAGATTTCCAGACCTGCTTTCTATGATGTGGCTAGTGGGAAACGCTGTAGTCAGAAGCTTGTACCAATTCTGCCTAAGATGGCTAGTTTCAACAGGAATTCTCCACTGCAAAGAGTATTTGCACAGAACACTGCACTTCATGCAAAACTATAGATAAAAGGAGGTTTGAATTTTATGTAAAGAGTAACCCAAGATACAATCCTGACCTTTGTTTTCATTTATTTATTAAAAAGCAGAACCTTTAACCTTGCAAATGTTTTTGTTCTCTTAAAATAACTCATACAATGCTATATGCCACGCTATTTTTAGAAAAGCAACAAGAGAAAGCATGCTTTTTCCCATACAGCAGGGTACTGATATAAACATCAACACAGATGCTCTGTGAGAGAGAGCTGGACTTCTCAAGCACTTGATCATTAAGGAATGCACCAACTGTTTTAGATAATCTCGTGCCAGCTCCAATCCTGCTCCACACTCCCATTTGGGAGTGGCAAATCTTGTCCTAATTTTTCATTTTACTCACTCCTCCATTCTTTTTTCTTTTCTTTTCTTTTTCTTTTTTTTTCCAGAACAGAGGGAAAAAGGCATTGTGTGCCAAGCAATGCAAGACTAGAATCACTTCCCCAAACAGAGCAAAACTTTCAGACAATTAACCCTCCCCTCTTCTTTCAGATAAATTACGAAGTATAAAATGCAATCTGTTTCCTTTGTTTACTCAATATGAACAATTTGTAAATGACTCAAGGATAAAATTCAGAAAATGTTGTGCTAAATTAGAACCATTATAAACATGCTAATGACGGCTCAACTAAAACATGCAGGATCCGTGTGAAGAAATATATTTAGTTCCTATGAAATCCAGTTGTATTGCCTTAGAACTACTTGGTCACTTAATTGTACATGATTACTCCAGAAAAATGACAATTTCATGAATGCTGCACTAGACGATACACTGTATGTCAAAGGGAGCTTTCTGAAATGTCAGTGTGATTGCTTGGATGCAGTGTTTTGGCATATTAGTAGAAGAGAAATATCTTTTAAGTCTGACAAAATTGCATGTACGTTTCATTCCTCCACTTAAAGTTTCCTATTCATTGTAAGCCATACTTTACAGTAGATTGGCTGCATTCACTGGAGTACACATTGTTACCTTATTTGCATTACAATGATAGCATGCTGTATATTACATGTAATCAACTATTCCCTAAGTATGTGCACCTCTATTTATTCCCCAAGTGAAGATATAGCATTGCCAAGAGGTAGCCGGAAGCTTTCCACACAGCAATCAGGGATCGTCAGGAAAAGGGGAGTGCAATTTGCTTGCAGTCCCTGGGTGAAAGATTACATAAACTTATATATCAAAGGAGAACTATGGGTGGTTATTTTTTGTTTGTTTTGTTTTGTTTTTGCTGTCTCTTAGTATGCATTTATTTGCAAAATAACAAAGTCAATAGGATTTGTAATATTTGTTATTTTGAAAGAGAAGAAAGTTTTGCTGGTGGAAGCTGACTTTAAGATAATTAATATTTTCCATATTTCCACATCTACACATATTTCTGCATTGACTTTTTTGCTCAGTGTGGAGCAGATGGAGTTATAATATTAGTTAGAATTCACAAGCATAGTTCTATCAAGATTTACTCAAGTCTTAAATGGATTTGAAATTTCAGTCTAGCTCTACCTTCTCTTAATCTCATACCTCCAACTCCTTGACACAATCCTTTTATAACCCCAAACAATTTGCTTTCATCTTTGGTATCCACTCTTTTCAAACACTTGTGAGTCAAAGTGACATTCTTCTCATTATTATTCAGACTATGGAGAATTTAATCTTCAAATCTCTCTGTTTTAAACTTCTCTGGAACTAACCACACATCATACAGGTTCTGCAAATATGTAGCATCTTTCCTCTGCAAATGAGTTTCCCTAGTAATTCAAGAAGCTGCAGACTGCATGTCAGTTCAGTCATAAACACGGACACTGGACTCTTTTCAAGAGAGATCTGGGGTCAGATTTTCTTTTCTCTCAACAGTGTAGTTATCCCAACTTCTCACCCCAAGCTGAAGCAACCAGAAGATCCCATCTCAACGCAAGGAATGATTTGGTAGCACATGTAGGCATCTCTGACTGCATTTTCTCCTATCTAGTTCAATGCAATTAAGCATTATATCTTTTAGCAAAGAGGACATTTTGTGAAGTGGCTATGAAAATGTAAGTAAAAATTTGGGGGAATAAAATCATCTTAAATAAAAGGGTGAAATCCTTCATCCCACATTAGGTTTTGGGCAGGGAGATATGGTGGGAACTTCGTGAAAAGCAAGAAAATGTTAACATTAAACTGAGTGATGTTCCTCATAAAATTTGTGCCATCAGACGATTTATGAACAAAATGTTGATGATTCAAAAAGACCTCTATTTTGTTCTTCCAAATCATGTTCTACTCATTACCCTAATAATGCAGTAATAAACATCTGTTTAATGATTTGAAGGCTTCTTAATATTGTGTATAAAAATCTGAACTCAGCTCTTACATAAAATATTCTGAAATTAAAACAATTGTATAACAAAAAGAATTTTTCATGACAAACCCTTAAGGGTTTTTGTATGTAAAAGTATAATACAAAGAAAGCAAAATAATATGCTCTTGATTTGAAATGACTTCAAACAAGGATGCAAAGGAATGAAAACAATAGCAGGAATCTCTTCTCTGTTTACCATTCCTGAAAGATCTCTATGGCAGATAATGTAGTCTTTTCTGGAACACTAAAATACACTGACAACATCAATTCCATGGCCTCATTTGTAACACTAAATTTTTTACTCAAACTGTCGCATTTTATATAAATATAAATACAGAACAAACAAGACTTTCCTGAGCTAATAACAGAAAGCAGTGTCTTAGGAGGTTTACAAGCTCACAAGCACCATACAACTTGCCATAGACAGATATTTCAGGAATAATAGTTGGTTTATTATAAATCTGTGAGAAGACTTACCTTCAAGAATAATATCTTCAAAAACTCACTGCCCTATACATATACGGCTGAAAATTAGCCACCAATCTCTTTTCTTGTAAAAAATAATTATTTATTTTATAAAGTGCAGTGCTGGAATGATATGGGGATGCTAGAAATAAAATATTCCAGGAAATCCTCATTCATCCCCTGCATGCATTATGATACATCTTTTAAATTAATTAAAAAACAAAAACAAGCAATTAACAACAAAAAAAAATTAACAGGATTCTTGCTACATTCAGCACATGGGACATCCATGACACAAAAGCAGAAATTGGAACTTCAGAGCAAATGAGGTTGTTATCCTCACAAACACTGGCCAAATATCATTGCAGAAATTCGAAGAAATGAAATGAATTAGGGAGGGAATTGCAAAAGAAGAAATGATGGGTCGCATTTATGGCACTTCATTTTCTGGGAGCTTAATTTAAAAAAAACTTGGGGTTGTATTTGAGGAATTGCTGAACCTTCACAGCTGCAGCTGTGTCGATGTAGCCAGTGTTAAGATTGAAGCTACAACATATACAGCTATATATAAACTTCTACACAAAGTCCTGTGGAAAAGAATCAGGACCTAAGAACCTCAAACTAAACAGCCAACAAATCAATGACGTTTTTGAAGTCACACTTTGAGTCACAAGTTGGTATATTAACTATGCTTCTTTCCTCTTCACAAAGACTTTGAGAAGATGGTTTATGTTTGTACTACATTTACAGATCATGCTAGGAGAAAAAAACTATTGCATCATAATCATGTCTTCAGAGCCCAGCTTAATAACTGCAGAATAGACACTAAGGCTTCAGATGGACCAGTAAGTATATAACAAACTGGACAATTCCACATTCATTGAGAATCGTTCTATTAAGAAACTGAATTTGGAAACAGTGGCTGGTAACTGACTGTATCAAATAATAAAGTGGGTAAACAAAAACTGGGCTTGAGTTTCTTTACATCAGGCTTTACCAATTAAAAGAGTGTATGTTGCACTCTGTCCTAATGTGGCTGACACATCTTGTGTTCTCTTGGCAGAGCATGTCATGTCAACTGACCTGCACAGGTCCCCTCCGTGCTCATAAGTGACATCACAGCAGGATATGCTACATCATCTGTTAATTCATCTAGTGTCATAGAATCATGGAATAGCTTGGGTTGGAAGGGATCTTGAGGATCATCAAGTTCCAACTCTCCTGCTACAGGCAGGGTTGCCAACCGCTAGATCAAATATTAGATCAGATTGCCCAGGACCCCATCCAGCCTGCCCTTAAAAACATCCAGGGACAGGACATACACAAACTCTGGGCAGCCTGTTCCAGAACCTCACCCTCAATAAAAAATTTCCCCCTGACATTTCATCTAAATCTCCCTTCTTTTAGTATAAAACCATTCCCCCTTGTTCTATCACTATATATTGGTGTAAAAAGCTGCTTATGAGCTCCCTTTAAATATCAGAAGGTTGCACCAAGGTCTTCCCACAGCCTTCTCTTTCCAGGGCTGAACAAACACAGTTCCTTCAGCCTATCTTCACAGGGGAGGTACTCCAGCCCTTGGATCATCTTCATGGTCCTCCTCTGGACCCTATCCAAAAGCTCCGCATCTTTCCTGCATTGAGGGGCCTAGACTTGGATGGGGTACTCCAGCTGGGGCCTCACAAAAGCAGAATAGAGGGGGATAATAATCTCCCTTGACCTTCTAGCAATCCCTCCTGAGAAGGAACTCGGGATACCACAACTAGCCTTGTGGGCTGCATGCTCATACTGTTAAATCATATCAAGTTTTTCAACAACCAGAACGTTAAGTCCTTCCCAGCAGGGCTATTCTCAAGGAGATCTTTTCCCAGTTTGTATATATATATGGGGTTACCTTTATCTATAAAGTGCAAAACCTTGCTTCGTTGACCTCATTAGATTTACAAGGGCCCACCATTTGAGTTTGTCAAATTCCTTCTGAATGGCACCCCTTCCTTCTGCTGTATCAACTTCACAGGTCATCTTGAAATCATCAGCAAACTTGCTGAGGATGCTCTCAATCCCATGTCAGAAAACCATTTTTGCACAAATTCATCATAATATGCGTCTTTCCCTAATATGCAGCACAGCAGTGCAATGAGTTTCTGAGTTAATAAAAGAGGGTCATTCAAGACTATCTGAGAGCAGATTTAATTCTTGGGGAGTTCTCATCTACTACTACTCAGAAAGGTATTCAGTACAATTAAGCCTTCACAGCCACAGAGAAAGGTCATTACAGTAAGTTCCAGCTTCCTGTTTTGAGCTATTCTGTATTTCTTACTCTGTAAATAAACGACCTTCACTTTCTAAGTCTCCTCACTAACAAGCAAGAAATAGGCAATGCAGCTGAAGAAGTATGTTGCAACCCTTACTATAAGTTGTACTGCAAGTAACAAAAGTAATTCACAGGATTTCTGTCTTAAACAGTAAGTCTCCTTGCTCTTGTTGATTTAATCCAGACTCTATCATTATAAGAGTTCAAATTAATGAGCTGAATTTTAGATGCATAACTTCCAAGAAATTTTACCATGGCTGAAGTTGTAAAACAGTAACTTTGAAATTGTAGAGGTAAATGCTGTTTTATGATATACTCTTAAAATAAACACAAAGCAATTTAACAGACTCAATTGTTTAGAAGGATTTTTCTCAAATTTACAGCTAGTAGAAATCTTCACGTTATTAGAACAAACCCTATGGAAAAGATTTTCTCAATTATAAGTCCTTACTTACAAGCTCCAAAGAACAGGATATGGTAGAAAATATCTTTGTTAGAATGCCAAATGGCATGGGATATTGGAAAAGCATAAAATAATTTATTCATTTAAATATCACCAAATTCAGAGCATAAGTAGCAGGTGAAGAACTGATTCCTATTGCATTCAGTAGAACATTTCCTAATGTACTTGTACTTCAGGAACAACAAAATTCACAGCAGAATGGATGTATTTCTTAATTGTAATCTATACTTCCTGTCTGCTAGATTATCCTTAGTAAGGCCACTACATAATTTCTTAGGGTATATTCTTTGTATAAAAGGCAGTATCTAGGGACCTCATACAGAAAAAGCAGTGTGCATCAAACATGCAATGCAAAAGTTTCTTCCTATCAAGGCAAAGACAGAAGCTTGGACTGCTGCCAGGTTTATCACATGCTCATGGCTTGGTCCATATAATGAGTTCACATATGTTAAAAGTTGAAAACGAGTGTATTATCCTTCAGCTGCATTTTCACTGTTTTTACGCCATATATGAATTACCTTACTATGACTTGCATTTCTAACAACAGAACTCACTGAACTTAGACAGTCATGCAATCTTTTTTGTCAATTAATCAGTCTTCTAACCTTCAGTCTGCAACCCTGCCTAAGATGTACTCCTACACTGGCACTCTCACACTATTTATATATTAATGAGTACTTTAGGGATAAGAAGGCAGTCTCAGACATAGCAAGTTACATGACTCTGGTTCCTTAAGCTTTTTTTTAAACACTTATTTATGGGCGAGGTATAATTTACACCACCTTATGTATGGCTGGGCAGGTGGTTCACTGTGACTGTTGCTCCTTGTATCAAATATGCTAGCATCATTACAGTGCCCACTTCTCTCCACCAATCGTATTTTCACCTGTTCTCTCTCATCACAGGACTTGACTGAGAGCTATCTGTGACAAGGACTGCATTTACTACCAGTACATGCACAGCACCTAATGTACTTCCTAATGGAAGCTCTCGAAAAAAAAATAAGGAATCATCTTTCTTCTAGTGAAATTCATAAACCCTTCAGAACTCAGTGGTCTAACCTTACCCGATTTATTTAATTTTGTTTCTTTTTTCTTCCTCAGTTATATATGTCTTATAACTTACTATCTCAACCAGTACAACTTCTAGTGCTCCACCTAAGCCTGTGCTCATGGAGCACCAAAATTTTATCTCCACAAAGGGAGCAGGCAGTATGCACAGGTAGAGCTTTTCCCAAAAGCTGGTCACTGCAGGTCCCAGAGCCACCCTTGTGTTCCAGGAACACTGAAACCACCTGGAATTCTTTTTTTTTCTTTTCTCTGCAACAACATTGCTCAGATTTCTCAGGTTCTCAGAAGTTTCTGATTTTATGCAAGTAATAAAAATTTAGAGAAGACTTTGGATCTAGGAACAACAGTTTCTTCCAGTGAACTTTCCTATATCCAGGCACGAGCAGGTATTGTTCAAAAGCTTATCAGCTGACAGGAAATAATGTATTTACTTTTTCAACAAAATGCAGCTCCTTAATGAGTTTATTGTCATATAGATAGTGCTTTAAATGTGAACTTTGATACAATGACAATAACATCTTTCTCTTGAAAAATTTTTAACTGGGCTTACTCAGCACCTAAGATTACAGGCAATTAGTCACAGAACATAGGTTAAAGAATTTAAATTGCCAGTCATTTAATTAATGCAGATATTCACCAAATAAGTATAACATTTGCCTATTCATTTTGATTGTGTTTTTTTTAAATCTTATTTGAACTGATGAAATAAATTCACAAGATGGATAATGACAGAGATCCAGGCCCTAAAACTGTAACTTTCTACTGTATTCAGTAGCTGATCAGAGAATAAGAACAAATATTGTAACAGATGGAGATCACTGTCCCACAAAAAGAATCAGTAGAATTGACCAAACCGAAAGCCACACACAAAGAACCTGTAAACCATTACTTATGCATTCAAAAGAATAATAAGAAAATGTTCTTATCTTTGTTCAGATCAAGCAAACTTTAGACTTTTTTTAGACATCACGTTTATAACATCCTTTTCCTTGCTTAAATAGCATATCCTTATCTAAAAGCCTAACTTCTCTTGTTTTGCAGGTGTTCTTGTTGCAACTGACAGGCAAAGTTATCCCCAGCAGCTCCTTAGAACTGCACAATTTATACTGGACAGTAGATACGGTACCTACACTGGAAAAAAAAAACAACCACTGTATCAGCAAACATCAAATATCCTCTGCAACAGCTTGCCAGGGTCAAGATCCCTGGTGCTCCACACTGGACCTTCTCTAATGTCTTGCCGCTCAGAAGCTGACTCTGACAGTACCATGTTATAAAAAGCTGGATTAAATCTAGTAAAGAAAGAGATCATTTGTAAGTTATCTGTGGGTACATTTTGTCTTTGGTGTGTGGCTCCCACTAACGCCAACATGAGCTACGCAGGCCTACTGATGGGTGAATTATACCCCTGACAGCAAAGTGGTTTTTTGCTCGATAGATTTCCTTTGATGAACTTGTTGGCTACTGCACAGTCATGTGTATATGTTTAAGTATTTCACTGCGTGTGCATGTGTATTTCTACAGTGATGATGTCAGTTTGACTAAAAATGCAGATAAAGCATTTCTTAAGCCAAAATGGGCCAAAGCTAAATTTCCCCATATAAACTTTGGTTTGGCCCTTATTTATCCAAACCAGACAAAGCTTGACAGAAAAGGGGATTCAAATCAGTTATCCCAACAAAAAACAGAAGTTAGGATCTTTCTTAAGTCTTACTTTATAGGAACCGCATGCACAACTTTCACTTTCTAGAAAGTGGTTTTCTCTTGAACACACATCAGAACCATTCATCATCGCATAATTGCAAGTTGTCAGTCAGGGCCGCACCCTTCATGCAGTGGCAGGCCGCCAACACATCTGTCAGAAGCACTCACAAGCTTCCGTGTGTTATTGTAATCCCCTACAAAAGGAACAAGTCCATTCATCCAGTCCACATTTTCCAAGTCAAATGACAACAGTAAACCCTGAGCCTGGAAAAATAATAGCGCTTACACTAAAAATGCCCCACTTGTCAGGTGACCTCAGGCTAACTGCCAGAGAGCGAATAGAAAGTAGTTCTAATCCCCGTAAGTAACACATGGGCTTTAGGGATTGGGGTTCCCAAAAGTGGAAAGATGAGTCCTGTGCACACAACAGAGTGATCTCCAATAGTGAAGCCATCTGCAAGGCTAAATCTTTTTCTCTTTTCTGCAGATGCCTACTTCTTGCACTCTAGACTTGATGGGGAAAAATTTCTCCTTCTTCTTTAATGTTTCTATCCTCTTTTTGGGCTCTTTTTCCTTTCTCCTCCGCCTGGTGTTAACACATATTCTTTTCTCCTTCTCTTCTGTCATGTGCCTAAAAGACACATTTTGCTCTGACAGGCTCTTGCGAAGTTGCCTAGGCCCAGTCTAGATAGAGTGAAACTGAGGGCAGTGGGAACAAAAGGCTTGGGCTAATGAGTAGAAAGAAAGACAATATTTCAAAATCCTGTCTTTCAAAAGCCATGTTAAGGATTATTGCAGAGAATTAAACAGCTTTCAAGGAATGAAATATTTCTTTACACTGGGCTTCGGGGATTTCTTTCTGAAGCATACTGCATTCAAGACTTTCAAATATTTTGGAGAGCAAAGTGCTACCTTTCTACTTCCACTCTTTTCCATTTTCTCACTGGCAAAGTGTGACAACTCAGAGGTCAGAAACATCGAGTGAGATGCATGCCATGCCTTTTTGAGGCAGCATCACAGGCACAGGAGTCCAGCAAGACTCTCAGAGCAGCTCTGCCTCAGCAGTGCATCTGGGAATGAAGCCTAACACTCCTCTTTAGCCAGCCAGATCTTTGCACGTGCTGAGCTACAGAGGGGAAGCCATGACTCCTCTCTGACCTCCTTCCAACAATTTGCTTGCAGGAACTCTTGAAGGAGAAGGAGCAGCCAGTGTGCATGCCTAGCCATTTTGATTATCCCCTCATATAGGCAAAATGTACATTAAACATACAGACATACACAAACATATATTTCTGAAGCGATCTGAAAGTTGTACAATGGTTGATTTGCTACAAGATTTAATTCCAAAAGCAAATAGAGAAAGCATTTCTCCTCACTGACACAGGCAAGAGTAAATTACACTACTGCACTGCAAAAGATAAACGTCCTAACAAATCAACAGTCTTGCCACACGGCTACACAGATCCTCACTGATTTGGTTTCAGTGACTAGTGTTAAGGAAAATCTAACAATTCTTGGACTATATGAGAAAGAAGCCTCAGAGTACTGTAAAGCTGCCGTGCAAACCTGCAGGAGCTGCAATAACTGCTTACTCCTGGGTGGCCACCTGGACTGGCCCGCCGCGTTACAATGAAACTGGAATAAAGGAATAGCAGAGTTTATCACCACATTCTTGCAAACCAGGCTGGTTTACAAAACATCAGTGGTGGAAAAACCAATGTCTCAATTCCTTCACACCTCAGTTTCTCAGATAGAAAGAAGGTTTTATCACACATGGCTATTAAAGAACTTACTTCTTTTGAAATACTGCAATACCAATGGTTTAAATTCTGTCATTGATTTTTTTCCTCAAACTATACTAACT
The DNA here is from genome assembly GCF_038088225.1 of Cyrtonyx montezumae. NCBI lineage: Eukaryota > Metazoa > Chordata > Aves > Galliformes > Odontophoridae > Cyrtonyx > Cyrtonyx montezumae. The sequence goes on along the minus strand of NW_027071826.1, from coordinate 46,909,193 downwards.
TCTTCATAATTTTAAGTTTACTTGAGAAAGAACCTCTCAATTTCTGACATGAATGAATACAAACTTATGAAAGTAATTTTGTGCTTGAGACATCATCAGGTGATAATAAGTAAACTGCTGTAAAGTGGGGACACTAAGATGAATGTATGCATTCTCTTCCTTAGATATATATATGATACTAAATGTAACCAAATATAAGCACAACATATGGTCAACAAGAATAAATAAAAATGAAAAGCGCTTTACAACTGCATGGCAAGTATCCAAACTAAATTTCAGGTAGCAGATGGCATGAATAGGATACATGTGAGAAACAGGCAATTTCAATTATCTCTGAATAGTTCATAAACAGGAAAATTTGGCAAACGACAATTTTTTTTAAAAAAGGGCTTGAAAAATAACTCTTATGTAATAGAGATAACAGAATTGAAAACACAACAATGCAAAGTTATTAAGCTCATCCAAACTATAATTTCATAATGAGTATTAAATGATCAGATGTGACTGAAAAGAGGTGCCCCAAATATTCGTGCTTGGAAAATGTAATAATTATTCCAAGCAGGGCTCTGAACTTCATTTTAGTTATTACCGGTACCCAAAAGTGGCCTAAAGACAAATCTTGCTCACCAAGTCCCCTTCTTACCTTTTGCACAATACAGAACTAGAAAGAAAACAAATAAAGCAAAAAAAAAATCAAAGTTGTAGAACCCAGACCTAGACATTTTTTTAAACACTGATTCAGAAAGATTCTTTTTTTTAATGGAATTTATTCAGCTTGGGTCCAAATTGTCCACAGATGTCACACAAAAATCTTTTTGTTTTGAATCATACAGGGAAACAAGGTACAAAAAGAAAATTTGTTTAAATTCTTTTGTGATTGACACTAAATCAGAATCAGGCTTTCATGAAATACTTCCCTCTCTTTTTAACTTATCTTTTGAAAAAATCAACTGTATCCATTCGATGTCTGAAAATTTGACTAATTAGAATAGAGGCTAATTTCTTAACCATTTGATGGAGATACTTCTAAATGCTGTCTAGATTCAGCCAGGCAAATCACCTGGGAATCAATTCATCCTATATTGTACTATTGTCTTCATACTCTGCTCCCTAATTCTCCTTTCCACATAAGAACTGTGTCAAACAAAGATCTAGTAGCTCAAATCCTTGAGGTTATTCAGATATCCAAATAAGATTTAAGTGTCTAATTGCCATTTGTTTAACTGGGAGTTAGATAGCTAAACAATAGTTTGGGTCTTTACTACCCTGAGATGGAAGCTTTTCTGTTACTGAAATTCTCAAAAAAAAAAAGCTCTTAACCACTGAATTCTTAAGCTGTGTTAAAGATGAAATTGAATAAAATGAAGAGAAAAAAGTCCTGCTTATATAAATATAGGGAGAATGAATAGTACTTTTTTCCACTGAAAAATATACAGATTTGTATTTATCAAATTTGTTGTTATCAGAGAAGGCATCTTCAAATAAGAGGAAAAGAAGAGTTTATTGACCATTGTAACTCCAGAAACATTTAGTGGGAACTGAAGAACCTTTTAACCAGTTCAAATGATAAATATTTCTCTTTTTTCATGCTAATAGCGAATTTGATCCTCGTTAAAACGGAAGGTTGTTCAGACGGCTTTATCAACAGCACCTTCAGCCTGGCATAATAGGGGCATAGCAAAATCAACAGATGCTTCTGGGTCTTTGAAAGGAGAACTAGTCTGCCATTTCATAACTGTCATTAGAAAGAGGGAAAGTGCTGTTTAATGACAGCTGGGTTTTACTGCCCAGATGAATTGGAATAATACATAGAACTCATGTATTTTATGTACATTGAACATTCACAAAACTTATATATACATCTGTGTGCTTACAGCTAGCTACAGATACGTACACAATTGGAGCATTTAAAAACCTGTCAGAAAATTTAGTTACCGTGATCGAATCAAATCACATCTCATTTTTAGAGCTGCTGGGCCCAGTAGTTTTGAAAGTTGAGGTCATAAGCGTTGAATGTATCTGAAGAATCAGTCCCCCTATGTTTCAAGTTGTGCACCCAGAGCCAGTAGCCACAACTCATCATTAGGTCACTGGAAAGTATGTTCGCAGTATAGACAACTACAGGGTCAAGACACTATGAGCCAAATATCGATTCTACCAGGAAAAAAAACAAGTATGGTTGTATAATGTCTTTCATACAAAGCAATACAGGAGCTACCAGATGCAAATGTGTTTCAGAATTTAGGGCCACCTTGGGGGTAGTCATCTACTTCTCTGGGGGACCTCAACCCTTTCACATCAGATCGCAGACAGCCCCCTCAAAGTTTCAGCTGCTACCACATCTCGCAAAGTCCATGCTCTGCCTCTTTTCCTGGAGGCTTGGGGTACAAAATAAAGCTACTAAGGAGATGTCAGAATTGTCAGCTGACACCCCGCACATTTGAAGCCCCCATCAAGCAGGGATTTCTTAACCAACAAGCCCTGCCTATCCTAGCTAAGTGCAGGTTAGGCTGTAATAATCAGAATCAAGTCTACAAAGTTCACTCTGGCTCCAAGTGGCTACTCGCTACAAAATGAACATGGTTCTGATTTGAGAGCAGTTACAGAGCAGTTCTGAAGGTTTGGGTTAACATCATTTTTCTTTCCCAACTTGACCACCAACTGACAGTCCTGCATAAGAACAGCTACCACTCACAGCTTTCCCATGCCTCAGAACACAAGAGGCCATCTAGCTTTGTAAGAGAAAGATTCTATACGAGAATGTAAAATATATACATAATAGTTTAAAAAAATGACACTACTTTCTAGAATTCAAAAGTGAAGCATAAAATTTAAGCTTAATGCTTAACACAAATTACATGGATCCTAGAGGCCCAGCTACCGATTTCAAACCAGTAAATCAGTATGTATAATGTCAGCAACTGATAAAGCAGAAACAGATGCTCTGCCTCACTGATGACATTAAGAACATTCTCTGATTGTCTTTTGGTCGAAGCCAAAACTTTGCTGGTTAAAACAAGATTTATTTTAGAAACATTAATTTTCAATAGAATGCAAACTGATTTATCTTCTATTAAAATCTATGAGATTACTTCTGGTTTGAAAAGACTTTCATAATGGTTTCTGCACAGGACATGTCAAACGATACTTCTTAGCCCATAGCAGTCATCTATCTCTTGGCTAACAAACCTTCCCACAAGTATATTTTAGATGAATATGCAAGCTACTGTGTTTGAAGTTACAGCTTCTTTTATCATGCCATAGATGTTCCCTACAGTCAGTAAGCGGCGCACTCTCTTGGAACAAATGGATCGGTTTTCTTTCTTTGAAAAGAATACTAGATGCCAAGGCAATGAAATACCGAATACTCGATGTGACTGCAGAAATGTGCACATACGTGCTGTGTATCATACCAAGCACGACACTAGAATAGAACTGTGTGACAACTGCTGAGCCTCCACTTTTCACATACGTTTACCAAAAAGCAAGTCGTTCCACTTTTCCAGAAAGCTGAACTCTCTTTCCAGCATTCAAAAGATTTTGAGAGAACAGTTTCTCTGAAGTGTTCCCACTTAGTTCTCAGTGCTGAGAATTCTAACAAATGAAATCTTTTCTTATGTGACTAAATAAAAACTGCTTAATGCTAAGGTCATTTGAAAATATGGTCCATTGGAATTATCTCAGAATGTTAAACAGTCCAACTGGGATCTTCAAAATGACAAATTTATTTATTTGATTTTCATTTTGCATATAACAGTGTATTATCAAAGCAAGAACTACTGGACTGATCCCACAAACTTTAAACTTTACTATTTTAAATTGTGACTGACATGATTTTAGGAAAGCGGATAATTTCAGCATCTCAGAGATCAAAGTAAATAAATGGTTTTGTGGAAGGGTCAGTTGAAAGTACACAGCATGCAGTGGCAGACAAGATTAAAATGCAATCACATATGAAAAAGCCACAACTTGAAAGAAATCATGCATTCTTGAAAAGGTACTTAATACTAATAAATGACATACTTTTACTTGAGTTTCGATCATCTATCCTCATGACTCATTATGTATTTGAGTACATCAATTATATCATAAATAATTTATATCATTACAATGTTCTGTGATTTAATCCATTTAAAACTGTTTTAGACGGATGAGGGTCTTTCATGCCTTACACACCTCAACAGACCCGGACCCTAAAAGTGCAAAAACACCATCTTATTAATGAGCATTGATACTTTTTCATATCAATAAATTCATTCAGAAGATGCTAAGCATATCAAATTCAAGAAAGTGCTAGCATCTCCAAATTACAGACAAAGTACCTGAAGCAGGAAGGCTAACAAAAACCTCTGCCCAAACTCAAAGCAAGTCACTGCAATCGCTGCGCTTCTCTCCAGATTCTCAGCCAACTCCTGGTACATAGAAAACCTAACAAAAACAGAGCTTGTACGAAATACTGTCTTAACATACACCATGATCACAAACACTGGAAGGCCAGTTGATTCAAAGCTGCAATGGGAATTTGGATGCTGCCAATTCTCATTAACTATAATAGGAACTGGGCATCCAAATCTCTTAGGCAGTTTTGCAGATCCCACCACAAATGACCATTTAGGTGGTGAGCATTAAATGGTATTGCCTGCCAAGTACCTTTATCCTGGGCAGTTACGTAAAATGAAACTCCATTGTTTTCTTCCTTGTTGAACCCTATGTGAGCTACATGAAGTGTCTCACTCCTGGTTTACAGAGAAGCGGTTTTTCAAGCCACTTGCAAGGTACAGTTCAAATGGCTTCTTTAGAGCATCACCATGAGGATGATAAAAAGAGAGGACAAAGAGAACACAGAGGAAAACAATTACTGCCGACAGATAAAAAGTAAATCCACTTAAGTTGGTAATTTTGAGCAAATTCTTTTGAAATACATGAGCTTTTCATTTCACTCTTAGTAGAAATATTCGGCATTATTAGAGGGCTATACTTCTCACCTATTCATCTTTTACTTTCTATATGCCCATCTTTCTGATTAACACCTTGGCATTCAAACAAGTACTATGCTCAAAAAATAAAATTAAAAAAAAAATAAAACCTGTATAAATGACAGAGTGTTCAACCATGGACACATTGTCTTTTATGAATATTATAATCACAGAATCAATAAGCCTACAAAGAAGAAACAGGACACAAAACGTGTTTTGTCATTTCTGACGAAGTTATAAAAACAACAGACATTCAATATGCCAAGTGTTCTTCAATCCTTCATAATCATAGCCTTATTGAAGTGAGGACAAAAAGGGTCTAATTGCATAGGAGCAATCTCAATGTAATAGGTTATACACCCAGGCACTGCTGCACAATACAACAAAAACAACGTTCCCTGTGTATAGCAGAATGTCATCTCTCATTTTCAGGCAATTACCTTCTTTCTTGTCAACAGTTTTAATAACCTCCATCATCTCTAAAAGACTTTTGCTTCAGTTAAATAATTTTCAGCTTTTTAATATGCAAATGTGCTTGTTCATATGCATGGGTGAAGTGGCGCTGCTACTTGAAATGTGTCAGTACATTGTGGAGCACCTGCACCTCGGGGAAGCTTGATTTAATTGACACCTAATACTATTCATTATTCCACTTAGTGAGCAACTCCTATTAGTCACCTGTAGGTTTTCCTATAAGCAGTGCTTTGGCCACCAATGAAAATATGAATATTTCTATAAATAGAATGGCCATATTTAGTAAAGGGGGTTCACTACTGGTGAGCCTGGAACATTATCTCACGGGCAATATTTCCCAGGATTCCCCCTCCCTTTTTTCCCCCAAAAACTTTTCTTGACCACAATGGAAGACCAGAGTAACTCCTATTTGGAAAATATTTCTTAGGTTAAATACTGATGCTTTAATTCTCAAACTGTATTAAAGGAACGTTGTCTTAACTCTGCAAAAGAGTACAGAGAAAAAGGACTCAAGGTGGGTGGTGTTTATTAACACAGCCACTGTTTCCTTAGAGTGTGATCTGAGCTGGAGGATTCCAGTGCCTGCTTTACATGATCTGAATGTAATCACTGGCTGTGCAAAGACATGCAGAATATGTGTTATTAATTGAATATTCCCATAATAAATATTTACTATTATAGTTTAGTTTAACCTTATCCAGCTAATAGCCAATTTTGCTCAATTGTGAAGCATGTGCAACAAAGATCATTAAATTGCCACATGAAATAATTACGTTGAGTATGGGATTCTCAGTCTCTACTGATATGAATGTGATAAATATATGCTATAAATGGATACAGTTTAAGGCTCTCATTGTTCTTTTATTACTGTATTACAACTCAGGCATAGTGCGCCGTATGTGCTGAGCTGATGATATCAGGGCTGTTTCTTTACCACATGGTCTGTAACCTTATTGTTCAGGCCACATTTCTTTCCAGCATTAATGCATTTGTTAGTCCCAGAAGGCTTAAACTACAGATGTTTAACATCCTGCTTATGGACAGATCATCTGGAATATGAACTGAGAAATCTATACGACTTATTAGTATATGTTATGAGTGTAACAAAGATTTAATAGTCTGCTCAAACTAGATTAGTGAAACCATTTCTTACAAAAATGCAACTTCTTAAAATAGGCACATGGAGAAATGAAAAATTAAGACATTCTTTTGACTAAAATATGATTTTTATCTGAAGAATTTGGCACTAATTAATGCTGTTTACATAATAGTGCATGTAACATTAATTACAGCTTTCAGAATGTTAACTGCAAACCTTTTTATTTTTTTCTGTGCACACAGATTTACCAGTATGGTAGAAATCAGAGCCCTTTTGAGGGCTTTTCTGCAGTGTATTCAAAGTAATCATAAATCAAGCCTAGAATTCAAAGACAGTTAAGGACAGAGGCAGTAAAAAAGACTGAGTAATGCTAACCCAGAACTCCAATCATTTTTAAACTAAGTGGGGAGAACATTGGTCAACTAGGCGATTGTTGGTATCCCCCAAAATGTAATCTCCAAGCTGAAGAATGGCAGCTGGCAGAACAGCTGGTGAATAGGATTAATGTCAGAAGAAAGAAATAAAACTCAACATATGTCCAAGCCTGCGGTGCTGGGACTGAGCATGATTGTACCCCGACGGATACCATGTGTACAGCTGGAAAGTGCCACTGTGCCATGCTTCTCTACCCCACAAGGTCATTTCTAAGAAGTACGGCTAATATTGAAACACTGAACCGAACTTTTCCTTGAGAACTGAGTGATTAAGAAAGGAACGAGCAAGCTTCATCATGCAAATATTCTAGTCTACTTTAGCCCACTCTGGGTGGGCTGCTTTGTTGGTTTTTTTTTTGGCTTGTTTGTTTGTTTGTTTGAACAGTACAATCTCAACTAAAAGAGCAGATTAGTATTAAAACTGACAGATTGCACTACTGTAAATATAATTTTAAAGCTATTTAAACCTTTTAATCTCATCTCATTCAGATTTCCACATTCGTTTATGATTTAAACAAGAAACAACAGCACAAGTTTAATAAAGTAAATAATTGCATATTACTCATTTTCCTGAAAATAAATTTTGAATATCTGATTGGCCAGAATATTCGTAAGAAATTTTGAAAATGGGAAAAAAATTGACTCCAGTCTTAATTCATACTTATATCTTGAAATATTTGCTATTAAAGATATTTCAGCTCATGTTTTAGCACGCTCCTATTTTATTTTTATTTTTTTATAACTGTAACAGAGCAGTTGTGGAATTGATTACACGAAGAACAGTAAATATATTAAAATTCCGAACTGGTGAGAAGGGCCCAAGTATTTTTAGAAGTTTCAGAAGAAAAAATTCTCTTCTGTCTCTATTTTTTCACCAGTGGCATGAAACTGATCCCATCAGCTAGATAGCAGAGTTCACACATAATCAGATTCTATGGTGCAATTGTTTGCAGTAAGAAAGAGCACAAATGGTTAACATAAGTTTCGTTTTGTGCCTAATGACTTTTTCAAATACAGCGATTTGGGGTTCTTTGTATTCTGAATGGGGGGGGGGGGGGGAAGCATACTCCCAAATCCAGGTTATTTCTGAAAATACTGAAAATACTTCAGCTATAGTCTCTTAAACTTAGAAACATCTGCTCTGTGAAAATGGGAAAATTATTCACTTTACCTCTTTTCTTTTTATTATCATCCTTTCCTTTTTTTCTTTCCTCTCTTCAATTTTTTTTTTGTTTTCTCCTCTCATCTTTTTTCTTCTTTTTTTTTTTCATTTTTCCTTTCTGACAACATAGCAGGAAATAAGGTGGAATAATACCACACATGCTTTTAACAGAGGAAAAGATAGAGGCATCTCAAAGGATGCAAGCACACAATGCTACCTTGGTACCTGAAAATTGAGTATCCAACCGATGATCCATCTGTCATCTGCACAGCAGCAACAGGTAGTCAGGGGTAATATTTTATTCCTCATAAGTTGACTTAGTATGACTGGGGAGAGTTATTGTATTGTTGGGCACTTAAAGAAAATAATTCAAGAAACTGCAGTCAACCATAGTGACTTGTTCAGCTTAGAAATGTATTTTTCTGAATGCAGAGAGACAAAAAATAGTACAGAGAGTTTTACTTGAACCAGTATGAAGCCAGTAAACTCCAATGGCCACAGCTGTTACCACCTTGCACAGTATAACTACAAAAAGAATAGTCTCTGAAGCCCTTTCTTATTTATCAGGGGTTCATGTAATGAACACATAATTTTGAGACAGAGTGGGATGTTTCAGACAAAACTAGAGGCCTTCTATTCTTTAAGCAGATTTAATCATGATATAACCCCACTGGTGGCCTCATTTTCTGTGAGCTACAGCAGTATGAACTGATATAATTTGTATCTAAGGCTTTTCTAATGTGTTCACTCTCTTAACAAAAGTACCTCACTTATCTGAAATGTCTCCATAGCCTAGCTTTTGCATTTATTTGGCAACACCTACCCATTTTCCCAAGTTTCCCTATTTTTCACAAGGTCAGTAAGGAATGTAGAAAAGTATTTTGATATTGGGATAGTAAGCACCTACTCCCTTAGTAGCAATAAAGTTTAATTTCTCAACACACACATATCTGCATTTCTAAGAAGCACACAACTTCTAAAGTATGACTTTGATATCTCCTTTAAGATGGACTTCTATGTTAGGGTTTATATGCCAAAATAAGATAGTAAATTTTACGTATTTTTCATTATGTAAAATTATTCCATTCTATTTTAAGGCAGTAAGTAAAAAATTCCAGCAACGTTCGTGTTATGTCATTCTGTACTTGCAAAAATGTTTTTGTCTGTACTCACATAAAAGGGAAAGAAAAACACATTGCTTATTAATATCTGCTGAACTGT